>NW_026879778.1:0-283099 GCF_032173495.1 Musca vetustissima | reverse complement strand
AGTATTTAAGTATACCTCCCACATCCGAGTGCATACTACAATATAATTGGCATCAATTTAATCGTTGGCATCGTTGATCTATGTTCTTCAATGGTAACTATATGCGCCATAGAATGCAAATTTTGACATTTACTCAAAGATGAGTCCGGGAACAATATTCCGCAGCGTTACAAACGTTTGGGGCCTCACAAAGCTATTTTATCCTTACAACAGCGTTGTGTAGAGTGTAATAATATTGGACGGGACTTTTGTATGGAAGTCATGCCAAAACATGTAGAATATTGTAATCCTACGAGAACCAGGAATGACAATAATGAGTCTCTATAATGGTTCAAAATTCTGAAAATGGTTCGGGACTTTTATGCGGAATCTATGCCAAAACATGAAACTATGACAGGACCTATTTTACATCATGGACCTATATTTATCATTTCCTGCCCAGAAAAAAACGAATGTCAAATTGCAGTCACTTTGGAGGAAATGCGGTCTATAAAAAATATGAAAAAAATCAGAACCCGTTTCGATTACGGTGCCTACCGAAACGTGAACAATTCTAGTATCTGTATCTCGAAAATCAAAAATTTATTGTGTGAAGCATCTCCATAATTTTTGGTACTGTTTGTTGTATACACTATTACAATTTAAAGCGGATATGTGATCAATTAATGGGTCATGTGAAATTAGTCTTTAAAATATATTATTTAAATTCAGTTATTGAAAAAATATTATTTAAATTAACAATTCTTATAGTCCTTAATCTTGAAAAAAAACCACGCTTTTTATAGTCCTTATAAAATTAATTTTTAGTAAAGCCACCCTTTTTGTAGACATTGAAAAAATTATATTGAACAAATATTCTTAAGAAAATTAATAAAAGATCCACGCTAATAGTCCTTGACAATATATTCATAAAAATAATACTTTAACAGTCCTCAGTTCTTGAAAAAATATTATTTAAATTAACACTTCTTGTAGTCCTTAATCTTGAAAAAAATCCACGCTTTTTATAGTCCTTAAAAATTAATTTTTAGTCCTTTAAAAATTTATTTAAAAAAAATCCACGCTTCTTATAGTCCTTGAAAAATTATATTGAACAAATATTCTTAAGAAAATGTCTAAAAGATCCACGCTAATACTCCTTGACAATATATTCATAAAAACAATACTGTAATAGTCCTTAAAAAACTCTATATATTTTTTTCAATGAATCCATTAAATTTTATATATGCTCATCTTTTCGGCTAGATACACCAACATCTAAGACCATGAGCACTAACCAGAGTTTGCATTCGACCCTTTGGCTGTTTCATAAAACATTTTTGTTTGGCTTTTGGTTATTTCATTATAAATTAATTTTTTATTAATAAAAACTTTTGTCATTTTGTGGAAATCTTTGCCGGGCTAGATAGTTCATCGTGTGCTTCTTCGAAGATATGTCCCCAAATCCAATATATTTCAACAACAAAGGCGGCAATAAATTAATTTAAAAAATAATAAACTATTGTATTTTTATCTAATAAAAATTTCTTTTGAAAATCAAAAAGAAAAAAATATTAAGAAACAAATCTGGCGTTTTGATGCAGCATACTAAAGCTTCGGATTTGGATATGTGGTGGGGGCGCCTTGAATGCGCCAATGCTTTTATCACAACATTGCTTGCACTGACTTTGATGAATTTTCTTGAGATTCTTTTGTGTCCATTGAATTATGGCTTTTAATTAACACGCCAATAGAAAAGTTATTTCGTTGAATTCATCTTTCTATGAGGGGGGTTTTCAGTTAAACGAAATAGAAAAAATTTCTCAAGCTGCCAGCAAAAGACAACAATGGCAACAACACCAGCATGGTTGTATTCCTGCTAGTAGCATTCAATTAGCTGACCAAATAGCCCCTTTAAATGAGGGTTATTTTTCAACGAAATCTATAAAAGAAATCTCAGGTGGTATTGTTGATATTGTTTTCAATATCGATTTTGTTGTTGCTGTTTCTGTTGTTGTTTTGTGGTATGTAAATCGGCCGTTAATGTGTTTAGATGTAAGCATTTTCTTATGATCATCATCATCGTCGTCTTCTTCTGTTTCGTTTTTTGGATCATCTGTTGAACGATAAGCGATAATAAAAATGGAAATTGTGATAACAACGAATTAAGAAAAACATGACCCATTTTTAAGGTGAGAGATAATAAACGGTCTCCTAGTGCATTTCGTTGCACTCTTTTTTACAAAATCAAACAGACATGCACACACTTGCATAGACAGACACACAGTCACACACACACCTGTTGTCTTGTAAATCCACAGGCAATAAAGTCTTTATCGTTCGGACTTAAAGAGATTACATTTTTGTGTGTTAAGGCATTTAATGTAAAAATTGTCTATTTAAATGTAAATGTTTTTTGGTTTCTGTGTGTGGATTTAAAACCCACGCCGAAAATCTTAACTCCAAATCAAAGAGCACACTTTCACACTGCATTTTTTGGATTTGGACATAACCATTATTAAATGTCTTGTAAACTAATGGTTTAAAGCATTCATTTAATTTCGTTTTATAATTTTGGAAATAAAGAAAATCTGTAGCAGTTTTAACGGTAACATTAAAGAAACGTCATAGAAAATAAACTTGAAAAGTAACACCTTTTAATAATAATTAAATTAATGGCATTTTAATGCATTTAGGCTGATGTTTTTAAGCATTTATGTGCAAAGTTATGTATGTAGAAAAAATAGGGTGAATGCATTTCCGATGAAACTTTCGAATTCGTTGTTAGACTAAGTGTTTTTTATACCCTACACAACTATGTTGTCAGGGTATTATAGCTTTGTGCAGCCTCAAGTGTTTGTAACGCCGCGAAATATTGGTCCTAGACCCACCTTTAAGTATACCGATCGTCATATCTCGACTAGCTGAATCGATCTAGACATGTGTGTCCGTCCGTCCGACTGTCCATTATAAATTGTAAACACGATACAAGCCACAGTTATGGACCAATCTTCACGAAATTTTGCATGTAGGATGGGTTCAGGTCAGTGAAGACCCCTATTGTTTTTGGTAAACATCGGTTAATATTTAGGGGATGATATGGACCAAATACTTAATTTTTTCTGTTTTTCTGGTCGCGCCAGAGGCCGCAATTATGGCCCAAACATCGCGAATTTTTGCACGGAGAAGGGGATCGGGCTTTGATAAACATCGGTCAATATTTAGCGGGTCAAATGGACCCTGACTTTTGTGTGAAAAATTACAAAATTTGTATTCTATAGCGTATATATTTACTCCTGAAGGACATAGACCCGATAAGTTGATAATATATCCTAGAGGAGTGGTTGACCTTTAAATTGATACCAATTATATTGTCGGATGTGCTCAGATATGGAGGTTATACATAATAAGGTAAATGTGACTATGTGCATAGTATTACTATTACTCCATTAGAAGACGGAAGTGTCGCGCTGATCGCTTTGAAATTGTAATGGAAGCTCAGATTATAGTCGAGGTCGACTCAGGGTGTGCAATGAGCGGAAAACTTTAATTTTGTCAGATTTTCTAGTTGCTCTAGATGCAATTATTATATGCAGAACATCGCATATTTTACAAGTTGAAAGGGATGTGACCAAATTATCGGTCAATATTCCAAGGGTCAAATCAACCAAAACCTAAAGTGACCAGTTTTTTTATACCCTCCACCATAGTATGGAGGGTATATTAGTTTTGTTTTTCCGTTTGTAACACATCGAAATAATCATTTCCGACCCTATAAAGCATATATATTCTTGATCAGCGTAAAATTCTATGACGATATAGCCATGTCCGTCTGTCTGTCTGTTGTAATCACTCTAGCGTCTAAACGAATGGAGATAGATCGCCAAAATTTTGCATAAAGTCGTCTTTTGTCTGCAGGCAGGTCAAGTTCGAAGATGGGCTATATCGGTCCACGTTTAGCCATAGCTCCCATATAACGGTACCCCCCAATTTTCGGTATTTTGAGGTTCTTAAGCGTGTTTTTCAAACGAATTCGCTGAAATTTGCTACATTGGGTTCTTATTGGGTACTAAATCTCCCCACTAAAAATTATAAATATAGGTCCATTTTTTCGGATAGCCCCCATATAAGGATACCCCCCATTTTCGGTATTTTGGGGTTCTTGAGCGCGTTTTTTAACCGTGTACGCTGAAATTTGGTACATTGGGTTCCTATTGGGTACTAAATGTCTCCACAAAAAATTATAGATATAGGTCCACTTTTTCGGGTAGCCCCCATATAACGGTACCTCCTAATTTTCAGTATTTTGGGGGTTTTGATCGTATTCTTCCGCCGAATTAGCTGTAATTTAGTAGTTTGAGTTCTTAATAGGTACCAAATCTCTCCACAAAAAAATATATATAGGTCCATGTTTTCGGATATAAGGGTACCCCCAATTTTCGATATTTTGGGGTTCTTGAGCGGGTATTTCAACCGAATTTGCTGCAATTCGGTATTTTGTAGTCGTATATGGTAACAAATCGCCCTACCAAAAATTATTAATATTCGCCCCATTTTTGGGGTAGTCCCTATATAACCCTCTTTTTATACCCTCCACCATATTATGGAGGGTATATTAGTTTTGTTTTTTCGTTTGTAACGCATCGAAATAATCATTTCCGACCATATAAAGTATATATATTCTTGATCGGCGTAAAATTCTATGACGATATAGCCTTGTCCGTCTGTCTGTTGTAATCACTCTAGCGTCTAAACGAATTGAGACAGATCGACAAAATTTTGCATAGAGTCGTCTTTTGTCTGCAGGCAGATCAAGTTCGAAGATGGGCTTCATCGGTCCACGTTTAGGCATAGCTCCCATATAAGGGTACCGCCCATTTTTTGGTATTTTGGGGTTCTTGAGCGCGTTTTTCAACCGAATTCGCTGAAATTTGCTACATTGAGTTCTTATTGGGTACTAAATGTCTCCACAAAAAATTATAAGTATAGGTCCACTTTTTCTGGTAGCCCCCATATAACGGTACCTCCTAATTTTCAGTATTTTGGGGGTTTTGAATGTGTTTTTCCGCCGAAATAGATCTTAGTAGGTAGATCTTAGTAGGTACCAAATCTCTCCACAAACAATTATGAATATAGGTCCATTTTTTCGGATAGCCCCCATATAAGGGTACCCCCAATTTTCGGTATTTTGGGGTTCTTGAGCGCGTTTTTCAACCGAATTTGTTGCAAATTGGACTTTTGTAGTCGTATATGGTACCAAATCTCCCTACAAAAATTATTAATATTCGACCCCATTTTGGGGTAGTCCCCATATAACCCCCTTTTTTATATTAAAATGGTTATCTGATTTGTTCCGCGTTTTAAGTTTGGTTCTAAGACTCTGATGTAATCATTTCACCTGCGGAGGATTTCGAGATAAAAAAGTAGAACGTAAGGTTCGATAATGAACTATAACCCGCATTAAGACCTAGTCACTGTATGGAGTTTCCTGACAAAGGGGACCGATATTCCCCATCTTGGAATTTGAACTAAGATTGGAAGAAATAATAAGATGGACAAAGTTTGGATGAAATCTAAATTTTTTGAAGCGCATTTGGTATAAAGATACATGGGTTCTAAAATCGATATTTTAATAATCCCTTTTTAGAAATGTCGGTATAGGTCCACTTTTTGGTATGTTTCCCATATTTTCATTTCTAGTTCCTGTCAGTTCCTATGGTGGAGGGTATCCAAAGTTCGGCCCGGCCGAACATAACGCTTTGTCACTTGTTTTATTTTATGGCGTAAAAATTCACTTCAAAAAAAAAAAAAAAATGGAAAATGGAAAATATACCAGGGTTAGAAAGTGGAGCTGTTGATCTAGAATCGATCAAGGGGGTGCAAATATCACGAAATATTTCCCAGTTTCAGAATATAGAACCGCAGAAAGCTAGAGTTCCGTGGTAGTTGTGTAGGGTATCATATGGTCGGCCCCGTCCGACTATACTGCTCCGCTCACAGGTTTATAATTTAGAACCAATAGAAAATCCATCACTTATACGAGAGCATATGTAGGTCATCCGCTAGTATTTTGATATGAATATTTTATATATGTATCCTTATAAACGTCACATTTTTGAAGGACCATCAACATGAAATTGGATAAACTAAAATGTGTGATATTTATCTAACTTTCAAATGGACAGATGTAGAGTCGTTTGTTTGCAATGGGACATCGATTTAAAGCAAATCCAAATCGGACACCCATTGATTGTTTGGAGCCCAATTAACATGAAATCGGACGAATATATATATATATATATATGATCTGCATTTCTAAAAAACGCAATCTCATAAACATTGATGCGTCAATTACTTAAAATTGGACGAAAATATTTATGGGAGCTATATCCAAATCTGAACCGATTTCCACGAAACTTGCCACACGTTAGGCTGTGTGTCTATCGGACATATTTTAGGTTTTTGGTTCATGATTGATTTAAAATCGGACGAATATATATGGAGCTATATATCAATAAGAAACGATTTCAACGACACTTTCCACACATTAGGTTATACCTACTTCAGTACGTTGTGCAAAATTTTGTGTGGTCATATTTTGGAGCTCTGGTGCACCATTTACAGAACAAAATCTGAACCGATTTCAACAAAACTTGACACGCGTTATGTTATATTAACTTCAGTACGTTGTGCAAAATTGTGCGTTAATCTGCCATATTTTGGGGCTTTGGTGCACCACTCACTGAAAATCGCACGAAACTATATATGGAAGCTATATCCAAATCTGAACCGATTTCAGTGAAACTTGACACACGTTATGTTATAGAAACTTCAGTACGTTATGCAAAATTGTGTGTCAATCGGCCATATTTTGGGGCTTGGCGCACCATTTACTGAAAATCGGACGAAGCAATATATATGGAAGATATATCCAAATCTGAACCAATTTTCTCGAAGCTAAACACACGCCGTTCAAGACTCAACACAATACACAATGCAAAATTTCGTGCAAATCGAATGTTATATAGGGACTTTGGTGCACAATTTACATAAAATCGAACGCAACTATATATGGGAGCTATATTTAAATCGGAACCGATTTTCACGAAACTTAGCACAAATCATTTTGGACCTAATTCAGTACCCTAGGCCCAATTTCGTGCAAATCGAAAAATATATAGGGACTTTGGTGTCCCATTTACTTTAAATCGGACGAAACTATATATGGGAGCTATGTCTAAATCTGAACCGAGCTCTATATATATATTCACGAAACTTACATAAAATCGGACACAACTATATATGGGAGCTATATCTAAATCGGAACCGATTTTCACGAAACTTACCACAAATCATTTTGGACCTAATTCAGTACCCTAGGCTAAATTTCGTGCAAATCGAAATATATATAGGGACTTTGGTGCCCCACTTACCTAAAATATATAAACATATATCGAAATCTGATCCGATTTTCTTTAATTTTAATAGGGTTCTTCCTTGGGCCAAAAACGTGACTGATGCCAAATTTCATCCAAATTGGATCATAAATGCGACCTGTACTTTTTTGACAAAAACACATGGACAGACGGACAGACATGCACAAATGGACTCAGAAAGTGATTATATGCATATTCTCAAAAGGAACCATATGCACAAAGACATAATACCATGCACCACAGTGTGGCTGAGGGTATAAATGAAGAAATATCGCTTAAAAAATTCACGTCCTTGAAGAAATATTTCATAAAAAATCCACGTCTTTGAAGAAATATTGCTTAAAAATCCACGTTCTAGAAGAAATATTGCTTAAAAAATCCACGTCCTTGAAAAAATATTCTTTAAGAAATCCTCGTTTCATATAGTCTTTGAAAAAATGTTCATTAAGAAATCCTCGCTTCGCATAGTCCTTGAAAAAATGTTCTTTAAGAAATCCACGCTTCGTATAGTCCTTGAAAAAATATTATTTAAGAAATCCACGCTTCTTATAGTCCTTGAAAAAGGGTTCTTTAAAAAATCCACCCTACGTATAGTCCTTGAAAAAATATTTTTTAAAAAATCCAACCTTCCTATAGCCCTTTAAAAATATTCTTTAAAAATTCCACGCTTCGTATTAAGTTAATCTTTATTATTAAAACCTACTAATTTTTCCTTTTCAGAACCCCAACGACATGCTGTCAATATACAATAAGTCGGCTGAGACCACAAGGTACGTTTTTTACTATATTATCTGTTAATTGCTAATGTCTAGGGCAAGTAAAAATTTAAACCATAAGTAGAATTCGCCATTTACCATAAAAATATACATCAAGAGTTCAAATTATTATATTATATTCTCTAATTTCTATTATATTCTCTAATTTTTGGGTCGTCTCATACACTGGAAAA
Organism: Musca vetustissima; assembly: GCF_032173495.1. Classification (NCBI taxonomy): domain Eukaryota; kingdom Metazoa; phylum Arthropoda; class Insecta; order Diptera; family Muscidae; genus Musca; species Musca vetustissima. The sequence continues at coordinate 274,735 of NW_026879778.1, read as the reverse complement.
CATGTTATATTTTAATATAAACATTCATGTTTACCAAGACGTTAACTGCATATTCAATAGACTTCCTTATGATCATTATTTCCAACTACACAATCTTAAAACAAACTACTAAATAAATAGCCATACATGCGTGTGTGTGTGTGTGCTCGCGATGGTTCCTTGCTAATCCATCCTACGGCAATAACTATCCTCGAACTTAAATGCTTGGAAAAATGTGTGTCATGTTTTCATAAAACTAATTGTTTTGCCTAAATGCTGAATTAGGGCCATATATTTTAAGGGTATTATCACCCCACAAGGAAAATGAAATGAATTTAGTCGGGGGGGGAAAACAAGGACGACATTAGACAGACGTTTCCCATCGCCATGACTGGGGTTTGCCTTTTAATTCATGGTGTGAATTTAATTCAACACACAGCCATTGTAATTGTAGTGTTGTTGAATGGGGAATGTTCTTGGGAGCAGTACAACAGTAGTTGGTTGGTTGTATCCAGTGGCAGTAGTTATGGCTACTTAGTTATATTTTTCAGTGGGGAGGTGGGTGAATTACATACATTCGGGACCAACAACGCAAGCTGTGACAATGTTATGATTTCAGAAAAAACAGACACTAATTCCGTTTTGGTTCATTTGTTTGCCATGTAAAGCTTATTTTATGATGTTAACATTATTATTTTATGAGTGGGGTATTAGTAGTTGATGTTTTTAGTTGACTTTATACGGGGAATCAAATATAAAAGCCGTTAAAATCTTAACACATGAAGTCATAAAAAATGGTGTTGGGTGCTAAGTACAAATATTGATGTATGTGAAATTGTAAGTGTCATAAATTAATAAAAATTAGAGGTGGTAGTAAGGGACTACCTTATTTTAATTATAACACGAAGTAATAAAACTTCGGTTCGGTAGTACGATGTGTAAACAATTGTCTTAGTATTATCAAATTTAATTAAAAATAAAATCAACATAACGTTCAACATCACTCTGATCGTGGTTACATTGATATCTGTAGTCGAAAATAATATTACTAGCAACAACATACGCTATGCTTAAATCACAGTTAGGTTGTATGGTAAATAACGAGAACTAATATATTTTACGCCTCATAGGAAAATTACAACATCATAGGCCTAAAAACCAGAAAGTCATCAAATTTGGTTGTTCCAAAGGAATTTAAGCACTATATCGCGACTGTACTACCACAAGCGGAAAGAACCGGAGAAAGAAATAGTCAAAGGATCCTTATGATAATTCTCCCTATTCTTCGATCAATTTTATGTTATTTACGACATCTATCAGGCTTTTGAATTAATACCAAAATTGCAAAACCGTAATTGCTCAAAATTAATTGAAAATGTTATATCGTCACTCCAAATAGAAGTGAGACTCAACTCCATTGGAAAATTACGGTACCAATGAATTGGTGGCATGTCCAATTGATGGGCATACACATAGCAAAGGCATATTGTGTGCCCTATAAAGTGAAATAGTTATAGGAAATTAGGCTACCTACACTTCTTGGATTTTTGTATTTTTACGAAGTCCTTCAGTCTTTTTAATTGATACCCTTCATTTCATAAGAATGGGTCTCAAGGTTTCCAAAAAAGTGGGCAGAGTCATATGAAATTTTCCAGCGTTTGTTTTGCAAACGCTGTTTACGATGTATGAAACATTTTAAAATGTCCCTTTAGTTAAGTAGTAAGATTTTCTTTGTCTTCCTATCTATATTTGGTTCTCTCCACAGTATTTATACCCTATACAAGTATGTGGCCCCAATAGTTTGGGGCCACGATCTAGACATTTGTGTTCTTCTGTCCATTATAATGTGTAAACGCAACACAGTCGCCCTAGAGACCACAATTATGGTCCGATCATCAAGAAATTTTACATAAAGACCGTATAATAAGCATGACTTGAAGATCGGTCAATATTTAGCGGATCAAATGAACCAATACTTTTGTGTGAAAAATCTGAAAAATCTTATTGTTGTATGTATTCGGATTGGGCTATACGTAAATATACGTATTCCGATATTGTTCTGTGTTACCATTACCACACTAGAGGGCTGAAATGTAGCGCTGATGGCTAGGAAATTCAGCATGAGGTTCCGGCGGAGGAACGAAACGAAAACGTTAAGTTTGTCTTCTAGTCGCTCTAGGCGCCACAATTATAAGCTGAACATTACACATTTTCCGTGTGGAAGGCGATCTGACCAACTAATCTTAATGGCTGTCATGATAATGAACCAAAATTTTTTACATGATTCGGAAAAGATGCCACAGATAAGTTGTTGATATCTAATCGGTCAAGAGAGTGCAAATATCGCTAAATATTATGCAGGCTCAGAATATAGCCTGGGTAATAGCCGTGGTAGTTTTGGATGAAATGGAACGAAATACTGCTCCGCCTCCTGGTTTTGTATTATTTCAGCCTAGAGAATATGTATCGAATCACTTTCTGAGTCGATCCGCCCGTCTGTTGACTTGTAAACGAAGTATAGGTTGTATTTATGACCCAAATAAGATGAAATTTGGCACATCCAAGTTATCTATCCAAGGACAACCCCTATTGAATTTGAAGAAAATGTGATCAGATTTAGATATATCTTCCATATATAGGTTTGTCCGATTTCACAATAGCTCATCCATGTTACAATATCTGACCGTTGGAGACATAATTTTGTTCTGCGTACTGAATTAAGTACAGATTGACAGGTGTAAAGTTTTGTTGAAATCGGTTTATACACAGAAAAAAAAGCCACCCCGAAATTTTTGATTAAAAGCTTCATCAGCGTTCGACAAAAAGATGTCGATAACATATTTCAAACGTAGTCGGAAATCTTTATCAAACACCAACAATTCACAAAAAAAACCATCAACAAACGAGTTTGACCAAAAAAATTATTAAATTTGTTGGACAATTTTTAATAATTTTTTTGTAATATGCCATATTATTTATACCCTTCACCACACTGTGGTACAGGGTATTATGTCTTTGTGCATATGTTTGTAACAGGCAAAAATAATCGAGATAGACCCATGGTTCCTTTTGAGAATATGCATAGAATCACTTTCTGAGTCGATTTACGCATGTCCGTCTGTCCGTCCGTCCGTCCGTCCGTCTGTCCATGTTAAATTGTAAACAAAGTTGCATTTATGATCCGAATTGGATGAAATTTGGCATAGGTCACTTATTTGGCTTTGAAATTGGGAAAAATCGGTTCAGATTTAGATGTAGCTCCCATATATATATTTTTTAATGTAAACAGTCCCTATATAACTTTCGATTTGCACGAAATTTAGTACAGCCTAATCATTTAGGTCTAGAATGATGTCTGCCAAGTTTCGTGAAAATCGGTCCAGATTTAATATAGCTCCCATATATAGTTTCGTCCGATTTCATGTAAATGGTGCCCCAAAGTCCCTATATATCTTTTGATTTGCACGAAATTTGGCATACCGTACTGAATTAAGCCTAGAGTGATGTCTGCCAAGTTTCGTGAAAATCGGTCCAGATTTAGATATAGCTCCCATATATAGTTTCGTCCGATTTCATGTAAATGGTGCCCCAAAGTCTCTATATATCTTTCGATTTGCACGAAATTTGGCATAACGTACTGAATTGAGTCTAGAATGGTGTCTGCCCAGTTTCAAGAAAATCGGTCCAGATTTAGATATAGCTCCCATATATAGTTTCGTCCGATTTCATGTAAATGGTGCCCCAAAGTCCCTATATATCCTTCGATTTGCACGAAATTTGGCATAACGTACTTAATTGGGCCTAGAATGATGTCTGCCAAGTTTCATGAAAATCGGTCCCGATTTAGATATAGCTCACATATATAGTTTCGTCCGATTTAATGTAAATGGGGCCCCAAAGTCCCTATATATCTTTCGATTAGCACGAAATTTGGTACAGCCTAATCATTTAGGTCTAGAATGATGTCTGCAAAGCTCCGTGAAAATCGGTCAAGATTTAGATATAGCTACCATATATAGTTTCGTCCGATTTCATGTAAATTGTGACCAAAATCCATATATATCTTTCGATTTGCACGAAATTTGGCATAACGTACTGAATTGAGCCTAGAGTTATGTCTGCCAAGTTTCGTGAAAATCAGTCCAGATTTAGATATAGCTCCCATATATAGTTTCGTCCGATTTCATGTAAATTGTGCACCAACATCCATATATATCTTTCGATTTGCCCGAAATTTTGCACAACGTACTGAATTGAGCCTAGAGTGATGTCTGCCAAGTTTCGATAAAATCGGTCCATATTTCTATATAGCTCCCACATATAGTTTCGTCCGATTTCATGTAAATGGTTCACCAAAGTCGCTATATATCTTTCGATTTGCACGAAATTTGGCATAACGTACTGAATTGAGCCTAGAGTGATGTCTGCCTTGTTTCGTGAAAATCGGTCCAGATTTAGATATAGCTCCATTTTATTATAGATTGATTTTATGTAATTGACGCACCAAGGAACCAATAGGAACAAAACGTTCTAAAGTTAGTATAACCTAACCTGTGACAAGTTTGTTTGAAATCGCTTAATATGTGGATATAGCTTACATATATTTTTTCGCCCGATATCAAGCAAATTGGGCATCATGCTCCTCATGTTAGTCAGATTGACATCAAATTTTGCACAACGTACAAAATTGAGCATAGAATTACGTAGTTGCGTTTTCTAGAAGTACAGACATAGTCAACCGGATGACCTATTTATATTTGTTTGAAGTCGATTTACACACTTTATGGACAAATCTAGGTAGATTCACATTTAGATAAATATCACATATTTTATTTCATCCAATTTCATGTTAATAGTCCTGTTTAATGTACCCATAGTGGTGAAGGGTATCCTAGAGTCGGCCCCGTCCGACTTTACTACTTTCCTTACTGGTTTTTATTACGTTATTACAAAGTACTTTGTTGAATAGATTGTAAATGGTGGATAACAAATATAAGTTTTTATAGAGCTACACATTTAGTTTAAAGCCGTTAAAATACTGAAAATTTGGAGGTATTTTTGTGGGAGAGCTGCAATTGCTTTTTAAAAGGTTTTGTATCGTACTAGAAGAAATTTAATTTGAAATAATAATAATAATTTGATAAACCAGATTGTCAATATGAAAAATATTTTATCGATTAACAAAATAAAATTCAACAAAATTTTTAGTATATATGAGAATTGCTTTATCAAAATATTTTCGAATGGGATTACAATTTTTTTTATCGGCGATTGTAAATATGAACATTATTTTTATCGGCGAAAAATCAATCAAATTTTAATTGGATTTTTGAATTTTTTTATCAAATGGTTACAATTTTTTTCTGTGTATTTAGATATATCTCCCATATATATATTGGTCCGATTTTATGTAAATGGTGCACCAAGATGCCTAGAGTAAAAAGTTTGAGTTAAGTACAGTTTGACGTATGCGGTGTTTTGTAGAAATCGCTTCAGATTTATATATAGCTCCCAATGGATTTGAGTAAAAATTATGTTAGGCTTATTAGGCGATTATAATTTGATGTTGCAAATAGTTTGATGTTGCATAGGGTACGAAGCTTCCATTATTGAAGTGTTTGGAGGCAAGTGATTTTTCTTAACTTTACTAGTACTAGTACTTCATTTCATTGATGTTCCTGTATATTTTCAGTGTATAGACAGTCATAGCTGTGGTGATCAATCTGCCGAAATTTACCCAATTAAACATATTATATCTTATTAGGACTCTCGATTTCTATTAAAAACTCGAGAAGTGCCTAGCCCCTTTTCTTAGCATCGTTACCAATTAGTACTTTGCTACCGTTTCTTTTGCTTTCGTCATCAGTCTCTGCAGCTCCGATGTTGGTGTTGACATCAGCAAGCCTATCGGAAGGTTCGTGCTTCCATTCCCTTAGTACGGTTGTGAACGATTGACAACTATTATCCATGTCACTCAGTGTTTTTTGATTAAACATTTGATTTTTTGATTAAACATTAATGCGATTTAAACCGGATACTAAGTATCCGATCTCTTCCGACATGTACCACCCCTATCATGGATGATTCAGACATTTGAAACATATTACAATTCATGTTGACGGCATACAATACCTTTACCTTGATACAATAACGTCAATAACTTCCCGTTAGATGGTGGCTTCTTACCAGTGTTTGCAGCCATCTTCTTCTTTCGTGCAGTTCCATTGTTCCATTTGAGATTCTCGGATATTCCGAAAGATTTAAATAGTTCTTAATATAACACTCTACTCGACCTACCAAAGGAGTTGTAAATCCTTTATAAATACTCTACCGAATAAAATGTCGTGGCTTATAGAGAAATAAAACAAAATAATGTAAAGAAATTAAACCAACGACTGAAACATTTTATTGAGAACTTTCCTTTGAATTTAAAACAAAAATTATTTTCTACAAAAAGACAAATTGAAAAATGAAAAAGAGTTTCACCTAAAAACACTCTAGCCATTATAAATTCTATCATCTATTCATTACTTTGCTTCTGCTAATTAAATAAATTCTCTATTCAATACATTGCATTTATATTTATTTCAATGTTTTATTCTTTATCTATTCGTATGTCTTCAAGCAATAGTGCAGCCGTGTAAAGAAACGTCCTCAATTCAGGCGAGAACCCCCTTAGCTGCGTCTCATCTCAAAGACATTGGTGTGATCCCCTTTCTGGTTGGGTAGTGTTGCCTTTTTATTGGGTAGTGTTGTAAAGGGCAACATTAGCACTTCAGTAAGTAGCACGAGTACGTGTACTTCACACATCGTGGCTTATTAGCCGTGAAGGGGATCCTTGTTGGCTACGTGTGTGTATTTGTGTGTGGTAAGTGCTTCAGCATGAGTGTATTACCATCATTATCACCACCGAACGGCAACAACAACATCACCACTGTCTCATACAACAACATCCCAGCTAGCGGCAGTAAACATAGCCCAAAAATAAACTTCGTAGTACATTTCATATTTTTTTATAAGTATCCACAGCCAGTTTATGCGGTGGTAGTATTTATCACACTCCAAGATCCACATATCAAAATATTATGGTGATGTACGGTTTTGTTTTAGAATTCGGTTAAACTTTAGAAGGAAAACCATATGTAGGTGGATAATTAAAATTATTTGATGCGTTTATATCTATCGTTTGAAGTGTACCGATATGGTCTAGATGTTTTTGTATGGGGGTTTCAACTACCGTGTTACGTCTTGCTTAGTGTCGAAAGATATGTAAAAAGTCCATTAACACTTAAAAAAAAAAAAAAAAAAAAATTGATGATATTTTATGATTTCACACATTTCCCACGCGTAGAATAGTTTATTTTGAAATCTATAAGGTACCATGCGAAAGTTCATAAAATATTAAATTTTTTATTATCTTAAAGTTATCAAAACAATTTTTTGTTTTCAATCGCAGTATTTAGATGGATATAATTAAATACGACATTTAATAAATGAAAAAATCAGAAGTGTGTATTTATAGTCATTTTGCTACATATATATGGTCTGAGCCGAACGAAACTCATATACTCATATACAGAATAACATCTGAGTTAAGATTGTTCTTCTAACTACAAATGTTTTTATTATTCTCTCCAAATTTGTACAATTTCAAAACCAATACAGAGTTTAAAGTAACTATATGGTACAATTAAATATCGGTTGACTCGATGCCCATGTTCGTCTGACTGTTGAAATCATTTTTAATTTTTTTTATACCCTTCACCACACTGTGGTAGAGGGTATTATGTTTTTGTGCATATGTTTGTAACAGGCAAAAATAATTGAGATAGACCCATGGTTCCTTTCGAGAATATGCATAGAATCACTTTCTGAGTCGATCTATGCATGTCCTTCCGTCCGTCCGTTCGTCTGTCTGTCCGTTCCTCCGTCCATGTATTTTTGTGAGCAAAGTACAGGTCACATTTATGATCCGAATTGGATGAAATTTGGCACAGCCCATTGGTTTGGCCCAAGGACGAACCCTATTGAAATTGAAAAAAATCGGTTCAGATTTAGATATAGCTCCCATATATATATTTTCGTCCGATTTTAGGTAAATGGTGCACCAAAGACCCTGGAAATCATTAGATTTGCCCGAATTTTGGCTTAGCGCACTGAATTAGGTCTACAATGATGTGTGCTAAATTTTGGGAAAATCGGTTCAGATTTAGATATAGCTCCCATACATAGTTTCGCCCGATTTTAAGTAAATGGTGTACCAAAGTCCCTGAAAATCATTAGATTTGCTCGAATTTCGGCATAGCGTACTGAATTAAGTGTAGAATGACGCGTGATAAGTTTCGTGGAAATCGTTTCAGATTTAGATATGGCTCCCATATATACTTTCGCCCGATTTTAAGTAAACGGTGCATCTAAGACCCTGCAAATCTTTTGATTTGAACGAATTTTGGCATAGCGTATTATATTAAGTCTAGAATGACGTGTGCTAAGTTTCGTGAAAATCGGTTCATATTTAAATTATATGTAAATGGTGGACCAAAGTCCTTGAAAATCATTATATTTGCACGAATCGCGTACTGAATTAAGTCTAGAATGACGTGTGCTAAGTTTCGTGAAAATAGGTTCATATTTAGATATGTGTAGTTTCACCCGATTTTAGGTAATTGGTGCGCCAAAGTCCTTGCAAATCTTTTGATTTGCACGAATTTGGGTATAGTCTAGAATAATGTGTGCAAAGTTTCATGAAAATCGGTTCAGATTTAGATATAGCACCCATATATATTTTCGTCACATTTTATGTAAATGCTGCACCAAAGCCCCCTATATCTTTCGATTTTGGGTATATTCCGATTGACACAACGTCATAATTTCGACTTATTCATGTTTATTGTACACCAAACAATCAATGGGTGTTTGATTGAGATTAAATTTTAAACAGTGCAGCATATAGCATGTGTCAATTTTGCTTTAAATCTACTTACAAAATTTAGCATAGGTTGCAGAATTACATGTGTAGGCTTTGTAGGGATTGATGTTAGTCGGTTTAGATATAGATAAAGATCACATATTTAAGTTTGTTCAATTTCATGTCATTATTCCTTCGAAAAGGCGACGTCTTTTAGGATACATAGGTATAATATGCCCAAAGTGGTGAAGGGTATCATATAGTCGGCCCAGTCCGACTTTACTACTTTCCTTACTGGTTTTTTGTTTTTTTGTTTGTATTAAGGTTTTCTTTTGCAGAATTTACAAACAGATGTGTCAGAAGTTTATCTGCAGAAGTTTATCGATGTGGGTTTATATTTTAACATATTCCCATATAATGAAGGGCCCACCTTATTTGCGGTATTTTGGATGTGTTAGCTTCTATTTCCCACCGAAATGGCTGTAATAATTCCTACTTAATAAACACTGTTTCCTAGAACAAATTTAATGTGGGTTCTAGGTATCATCTATGTAATGGTTAAATTTGTCATACCATTTGAAATACATCGGAATATTCACCGGATACCACATAACGTATATTACTCCTGATATGAATAAAATTCTATGTCGATTTATCCATGTCCATCTGTGTGTTGAAATCCCAATAGAGCTGGCAATATATCAGATATAGCTGTGAAATTTTGCATATACATTGTTATTACTCCTAGGATGTTTGGTATTGAAGAATAAGATATATAAGTTAAAGTTTTAGTATATTCCTCATATAACAGTACCCCCAAATATGCTACATTTTTGGGATTTGTGGTACATTTTTCAATTGAATTATTAACCAGTAAGGAAAGTAGTAAAGTCGGACGGGGCCGACTCTAGGATACCCTTCACCACTATGGGTACATTAAACAGGACTATTAACATGAAATTGGATGAAATAAAATATGTGATATTTATCTAAATGTGAATCTACCTTGATTTGTCCATAAAGTGTGTAAATCGACTTCAAACAAATATAAATAGGTCATCCGGTTGACTATGTCTGTACTTCTAGAAAACGCAACTACGTAATTCTATGCTCAATTTTGTACGTTGTGCAAAATTTGATGTCAATCTGACTAACATGAGGAGTATGATGCCCAATTTGCTTGATATCGGGCGAAAAAATATATGTAAGCTATATCCACATATTAAGCGATTTCAAACAAACTTGTCACAGGTTAGGTTATACTAACTTTAGAACGTTTTGTTCCTATTGGTTCCTTGGTGCGTCAATTACATAAAATCAATCTATAATAAAATGGAGCTATATCTAAATCTGGACCGATTTTCACGAAACAAGGCAGACATCACTCTAGGCTCAATTCAGTACGTTATGCCAAATTTCGTGCAAATCGAAAGATATATAGCGACTTTGGTGAACCATTTACATGAAATCGGACGAAACTATATGTGGGAGCTATATAGAAATATGGACCGATTTTATCGAAACTTGGCAGACATCACTCTAGGCTCAATTCAGTACGTTGTGCAAAATTTCGGGAAAATCGAAAGATATATATGGATGTTGGTGCACAATTTACATGAAATCGGACGAAACTATATATGGGAGCTATATCTAAATCTGGACTGATTTTCACGAAACTTGGCAGACATCATTCTAGACCTAAATGATTAGGCTGTACCAAATTTCGTGCTAATCGAAAGATATATAGGGACTTTGGGGCCCCATTTACATTAAATCGGACGAAACTATATATGTGAGCTATATCTAAATCGGGACCGATTTTCATGAAACTTGGCAGACATCATTCTAGGCCCAATTAGGTACGTTATGCCAAATTTCGTGCAAATCGAAGGATATATAGGGACTTTGGGGCACCATTTACATGAAATCGGACGAAACTATATATGGGAGCTATATCTAAATCTGGACCGAATTACTTGAAACTGGGCAGACACCATTCTAGACTCAATTCAGTACGTTATGCCAAATTTCGTGCAAATCGAAAGATATATAGAGACTTTGGGGCACCATTTACATGAAATCGGACGAAACTATATATGGGAGCTATATCTAAATCTGGACCGATTTTCACGAAACTTGGCAGACATCACTCTAGGCTTAATTCAGTACGTTATGCCAAATTTCGTGCAAATCAAAAGATATATAGGGACTTTGGGGCACCATTTACATGAAATCGGACGAAACTATATATGGGAGCTATATCTAAATCTGGACCGATTTTCACGAAACTTGGCAGACATCATTCTAGACCTAAATGATTAGGCTGTACTAAATTTCGTGCAAATCGAAAGTTATATAGGGACTGTTTACATTAAATCGGTTAAATATATATATGGGAGCTATATCTAAATCTGAACCGATTTTTCCCAATTTCAATAGGGTTCGTCCTTGGGCCAAATAAGTGACCTATGCCAAATTTCATCCAATTCGGATCATAAATGCGACCTGTACTTTGTTTACAATTTAACATGGACAGACGGACGGACGGACGGACGGACGGACGGACGGACGGACGGACGGACGGACGGACAGACGGACATGCGTAAATCGACTCAGAAAGTGATTCTATGCATATTCTCAAAAGGAACCATGGGTCTATCTCGATTATTTTTGCCTGTTACAAACATATGCACAAAGACATAATACCCTGTACCACAGTGTGGTGAAGGGTATAAAAATGTTCAATATTGGGCCACTGTTTAAGATAGACCACATACAATGGTACCCTCGAAATGTCGGCAGTTGGTGACACTTTTTTAAACCAAATTGGTTCCAATACTAGTTCATGTTTCAGTGTATCCCCCATAGAGAGGTACCCCCATTATTCGTTATTGTAGGCACGCTTTTCAACTGAATTTACTGTGATTTGTAATTTCTAATTATACCGTAGGGTATACTAGCTTTGTGTAGCAGCAAGAATTAATAACGTCGCGAAATTTTGGTACTAGAGCTACCTTTAAGTGTACCCCACACATCTCGACTAGCTAAGTCGATCTAGACATGTGTCCCTCCCTCTGTCAGTCCATTATTATTTGTAAATGCGATACAGGCCACAGTTATAGACCGATCGTCATGAAATGTTACATGTTGGACGGGTTCTGGCCAACTTTAGTAATGATCCTTTAATATTTAGGGGATGATATGGAACAAAAACTTTATTTTTGTCCGGTTTTCTGGTCACCCTAGAGGCCACAATTATAACTCTAACTCCAAGAAGGGAATATGGCCAGAAAATAAGCATGACTGTTTTGATGAAGATCGGTAATATTTAGGCCCCAGATTTAGCAGTCCTAACATAACAGCCCAGGAGCTAAAAATCGTCCATAAAACTGTTTTAAATCCTTTACACAAAGCTAGATTCAAAAAGAAGCACGATGTTTGGGTGTCACACCAATTAAATTCGCAAAGTCGGACGGGATCAATAAATATGTCATTCTGCAACCTATACTAAATATTCATTTGGTCAGATATAGAGTTGCTTCTTACAATGTACAACATTATCTAAATCAATTTAAAGCAAATATCAATCCGGGTATCCGATATGAGTAGTTTGGTCCACCATTTACTAAAAATCGGACGAAAACATATATAAAAGCTATACCGAACTCTAAACCGATTTAATCGAAACATATCGCAGATTAATTTATACTAATTCCAGTATGTTTTCTGCATATCGGCCACATTTTGAGTTCTTGGTGCATCATGTACTTAAAATCGGTAGAAAATATATATAGGAGCTCTATCCAAATCTGAACCGATTTCAAAACTTTCCAAACGCTAGGTTATATTAACTTCAGTACGTTGTGCAAAATTTTGTGTCAATCGGCCTTACTTTGGGTCTTTGGTACACCATTTATATGGGTGCTATATCTAAATCTGAACCGATTCCTACAAAACTTAGCACATGGTAGGCTATACTAATTTCACTACATTGTGCCCCATTTTTTTAGCAACCGGCCTAACTTTGGATCTTTGCTGCACATTTTACTTCAACTCGGATATACGAGCTATATCTAAATCTAAACCGATTTCAACAAAACTTGCCACACGTTATGTAACGTAACGTTCAGTACGTTGTGCAAAATTTTGTACCAATCGGACCCACCTAGGTGCAACATTTATATCCAACTACTTCATTGAACAAAATTGTGTGGTAATCGGACAAACTTTGGATGTTTAGTTCATGATTTACATATATCTAAATAGGAAACGATTTTCACGAAACTTAACACACATCATTCTAGGCTTTATCCAAATTCGAAATCGAAAGATATATAGAGACTTTACACCATTTACAATAAATCGGAGGAAAGTATATATGAGAGCTATATCTAAATCTGGACCAATTTTCAGAAAACTTAACACACATCATTCTAGACCTTATTCAGTACGCTGTGCAAAATTTCGTGCAAATCGAAGGATATAAAGGGACTTTGGTCAAACTTACCTATGGGTGCTAAATCTGACTCGATTTTCACCAAATTTAGCACACATCGTTCTAGACTTAATTCAATACGCTATGCCAATCTGAACCGATTTTTCCTAATTTCTATAGGGTTCGTCCTTGGGCCAAATACATGTGTTGTGCCAAATTTCATCCAATTCGAATCAAAACTGCGACCTGTACTTTGTTTACATTTTAACATGGACAGACGGACGATTCTATGCATATTCTCAAAAGGAACCATGTGCCTAATACTGTACTACAGTGTGATGAAAGGTATAAAAAACGAAATGACTTTCCGAACAACCCAATATATTGTTTGAAGCTGGGACTAATCGGTCGGAACAATCTAATGCATCCCCAAAAATGTTTTTAATTTTACCCTGTGGTACAGGGTATTATGACTTTGTGCATATGTTTGTAACAGACAAAAGGAAACGAGATAGACCCATGGTTCCTTTTGAGAATTTGTATAGAATCACTTTCTGAGTCGATTTATGCATGTCCGTCTGTCCATGTTAAGTTGTAAACAATGTGCAGGTCGCAGTTATTATCCGAATTGGATGAAATTTGGCACAGCTCATCTATTTGGCCCAAGGACGAACCCTATTGAAATTGGGAAAATCGGTTCATAGCTCCCATATATATTTTCGTCCGATTTAAGGTAAATGGTACACCAAAGTACCAATATATCTTTCGATTTGTACCAAATTTGGCATATCGTACTAAATTAAGTCTAGAAAGATGTGTGTAAAATTTCGTGAGATCGGTTCAGATTTAGATATAGCTCCCATATATAGTTTCGTCCAATTTTCAGTAAATGGAGCACCAATGTTGAAATTTGAAAATGAAATTTGACACAGCGTACTGAATTATGTCAAGAACTATGTATGCTAAGTTTCAAGAAAATCGGTCAAAATTTAGATATAGCTCCCATATATATTATCGTCCGATTTTATGTAAATGGTGCACCAATGCCCCTATATATCATTCGATGTGCACAAAATTTGGCATAGCGTACTGAATGGAGTCTACAATGATGTGTGCAAAGTTTCATGAAAATCGATCCAGATTTAGATATAGCTCCCATATATATTATCGTCCGATTTTATGTAAATGGTGCACCAATGTCCCTATACATCATTTGATGTGCACGAAATTTGGCATAGCGTAGTGAATTGGGTCTAGAATGATGTGTGCCAAGTTTCGTGAAAATCGGTCCAGATTCAGATATAGCTCCCGTATATACATTCGTCCGATTCTATGTAAATATTGCACCAATGCCCCTATATATCATTCGATTTGCATTAAATTTGCCATAGCGTAATGGATTAAGTCTGAAATGATGAGTGGTAAGTTTCGGTAAAATCGGTTCAAATTTAGATGTAGCTCCCATATGTATTTTCGTTCGATTTTATGTAAGTGGTCCAAAGTCCCTGTATATCCTTGGATTTGCACGAAATCTGGCATAGCGTACTGAATAAAGTCTAGAGTGATTTGTGTTAAGTTTCGGGAACATCGGTTCAGATTTAGATATAGCTCCCATATATATTTTCGTCCGATTTTATGTAAATGGTGCATCAAAGTCCCTATATATCGTTCGATTTGCAATTGTGAGGATTCATATGTACAACAGACCCAAAGTGGTGAAGGGTATCATATAGTCGGCCCACTTCGACTTTACTACTTTCCTTACTGGTTTTTTTACTTGTTAAGTTGTAAAAGCCTTTAAATTTCATTTTAAGCGAATGATGTGAACGATTTGGTTTATAGAATGCATATCGTAATACGTTACCGAACCTACATTAAATCCCATAATGGAGCCTATAGGGCAGTGGTGGGCATAGCAAAATTGAGCGTAAGTGTGGGTGAGCGTAACTGAGAAATCATCATTAAAAACGACTGAAGAAAAGAGAAAAAAGAGAATGCGTGTTTAACCATCGACACTCAGTTACTGTAGCGTGTATGGCCGAGCATGCCTGCTATGGGTCAACATTTGTTGGCACCTCCTCACATGAAAACATGTAAATTTTATAAAGCGAAATAATATGATAAACTATAATTTGAGTCGTTTATTTTGAAAGTGATTTAAGTCCTTATTTTCATATACTGAGAATTTTAAAGGTTTGGATTTGATTTGTTTCAAAACTATGTTTAAGTGATATTAATTTTGTATGTAGTTTTGTGCCCTTAGACATTATAGAATATATAATGTAATATGTTTTGTAAACTTTTCTAGAATACCAAGATTTGTATCAAAACCTAAAGTGGACTTAAACCACTTTCAAAATAAAAGTCTCATTTGATATTTCGTTTTCTTGTAGAAAAAAAAACCTGGCAACATTTTCACATCCGTTAGGTTTCCATTAATCAGACGATAATAAATTCAACAACTAACGTTGAAGTCGTAGTCTTTAATACCCAAAATTCCTAAACTTGTTTCTCTAGGGGTTTCCTCCATTAAAACCGATTAAACGGTTTTATATCTCTATCTAGCACAAATCACCATGACTTTTATATCCTTTACATATATATTTTTTAGCCAGTGCATCTATTACTTTGGTTGCCCCTTTTTCTTTTCGTATTTTTCGTTCTTTCGTCAAGGAGCAAGTGAATACATATGTCATCCCAAGCATTGCAATTAAATGCAGTGTAAAATAATAACATATTATGCGACTCTTCGTAAATACCAACCAAGCATAGAAAAATGTCCTCGTAGTTGCAGAAAATACCATCATTAGTTTGCTGCGCAAAAAAAATGTAAAGTACTTGTCACGACGAGGCATACGCTTCTCGATGGCTGGCTCATAGACTAACTGAACTGGTTGAAAGGACCACCAGCTACAACCAACGACTTGAAGAAATGTTAGGAAAATGCAACAAAAACAACAACAGCTGAAGAGCAGAGGCAAACCAACCCACTTTGTGTGAATTTAATGATGATTTAGAGGATTCCAAATGAACCATTTGTGAGGGACACATTTCAAAAAGTTTTACATGATGTACTAGACATTTCTATAAATATTCATTCGTACGAGCAGAGTGTAATTTGAGGAGAGGACTATAGAATGACGGTGTTTCGTTGAATATATATTTTTTCTGTTCTTGTTCTTGTGTGTCTTAAGGGGACCCCCCCCCATTCTCGGGGTCAAACATTTTTTTAATTTAATTCGATTCTACACTCATTCAAGAATGTCTCTACAAAATTTCAAGTGAAAATCTCAAGAACTCTTGAAGATATAGCTGATTTATTGTGTCAGCATCAAGTGACGGCTAAAGGGCTTCTCAAACTTTAAACGTGTTTTTCTCTTTTGTGAATGGCGGGCACGATAACTCAAAAACTAATAACCCAATCGATTTCAAGTTTTTACACGTTTCTCTGTGAGTGTATAGCTATCGTATGAACTAGGATAAAGCCAATCGGTGAAGATCTTCCTTATTTTTAAACTTGGTTTTTGGTCAAAAATCGGCGATTTTCCAAAAATATTTTTTCAAAGGTCCGCCATTTTGTTAATTTTAGAGCGATGTCAATAATTCTAGTTCATACGAGAGCCAGACATGTACTCTTTCTAACACCGTTGGAATTTTCGGATTCCGATGTTCCAGTGAGGAGTTATCATGCCCGCCATCAAAAATAAGGACTTTTCTTTGATCACAAAAAACAACAACAAAACAACAAAAAAAAATTTTGTAAATTATTTTTCTTATTTTTTAAATCTTCAAATATATATGTGCAAAGTTACACACTTTAACAAGCATTGGTATTGATTTACCAGCCTATTGAAAATCTTAAAAAATTAAAATCGAGAATGGGTGGGGTTCCCTTAAATTACTTGTACCTTAAAATGGCCGGTGTTCTTGTGTTTTTTTTTTGTTTTTTCATGCACATTTTGTTTTGTCCTTAACAGAAAATACAAAACTACTAATTAGTATAGAAAACATTGCTACTAATTAGTATACAAAATATTTTTTGAAACGTGGGTGGGTACAAAATGATTTCCTTGCCTTTTTAATTAGAGTCGACGATAAAGAAGATTACTGGAATATTAATATAATTAAGGGTGTCCTTAACTTGTACGTGGCAGACATATTTTTTAAAGGTCTTATTATTTCGATGAGATTTTTTTTTAATTTACATATTCAGTACAGTTTGCCATTGACATTTTCATGTATTTTAAGGTATTGTTGTTGCAAGTAATTGCACTACACTTTCCGCTCGGTATATTGAAATAATCACGAAATTTATATTTTCAATATAGCTAAAAAATAAATTGAAATTTTTTTTATTTTATAATATCACTTAACAATGCCAAATCTCCTGGTTTTCTCAGGATTTTGGACAATCCATAAAGCATCATTAATGCTGCCACTATTGGTGGCAAATTTTCCTAAAACTATAGGACTATGCTATCCTCTGATAACTAAAAATTACGCAGTATAATTTATCCGATTGAAAATGTGCGAAAATATGGCAGCACCCTATATGGCGCCATGCCAAAATATTCTGTTTCGATTTTTCTTTTCCCCAATAGCATAAGACGCTTCCTTTCATCGGTGTCTTCAGTTCCCCTTATTGATCGTGCGACATTGTGGCAAGAATTAATTATTCACCACGTCCCTAAAGTTGAAGAAAATCTTCTCATTTGTCCGAACATGGCAGGCTTTTTGAGTCATCTGCTCTGATAACTAAAAATTACGCAGTATAATTTATCCGATTGAAAATGTGCGAAAATATGGGCAGCACCCTATATGGCGCCATGCCAAAATATTCTGTTTCGATTTTTCTTTTCCCCAATAGCATAAGACGCTTCCTTTCATCGGTGTCTTCAGTTCCCCTTATTGACCGTGCGACATTGTGGCAAGAATTAATTATTCACCACGTCCCTAAAGTTGAAGAAAGTCTTCTCATTTGTCCGAACATGGCAGGCTTTTTGAGTCATCTGCTCGGGCATACGTTACACACGATTTGGCTGAACGTTTATCTTACTTACATTTATGCTGAAATTTGTAAACATAGCTTCATATATTGACATAGACCTATATTTGGTATTTTGTATGTATAAACCAAATTTCCCATTGCAGGGTATTGGATTGTCATTATGCCCTACACAATTATGTTGTCAGGGTATTATAGCTTTGTGCAGCCCCAAAAGTTTGTAATGCCGCGAAATATTGGTCCTAGATCTACCTTTAAGTATAGCGATCGTCATATCTCGACTAGCTGAGTCGATTTAGACATGTCCGTCCGTCCGTCGGTCCGTCCATTAAAATTTGTAAACACGATACAGGCCACAGTTATGGACCAATCTTCACGAAATTTTGCATGTAGGATGGGTTCTGGCCAATTAAGACCCCTATTGTTTTTGATAAAGATCGGTTAATATTTAGGAGCTGAAATGGACCAAAAACTTTATTTTTGTCTGATCTGGTCTCTCCAGAGGGCGCAAAAATCGCTAATTTTCACATGGAGAAGGGGATCGGGCCAAAGAATAAGCATGCCTGTTTTGATAAATATCGGTCAATATTTAGCGGGTATTATATGGCGTATATATTTACCCCTGAAAAACATAAACCCAAGAAGTTGAAAATATATCCAAGAAGAGTGGTTGACCTTTAAATTGATACCAATTATATTGTCATATGCACTCGGCCGTTTACAGGTGCTTACGTACTGAGATATTATGTAGTAACCCATTACCACACTAGAGGACGGAAATATAGCGCTGATCGCTTTGAAATTTTCCGCGAGGTTCCAGTTATGGCCAGTAATTTTGGAATGAAGTGAGCCGAAAAACTATTTTTTGTATTTTTTTAGGTTCGACCTATAAGCCACAATTATAAGCTGAACATCACAGAACAACCCAGGGTGAAGAGAACCTGGACATGTAATTAGAAGAGCTGTATTGAATATTATAAATATTCGGAAAATATGCCAGTGTAAGGAAGAGGTGTTGTTGACCTCTAATCGAGCAAGAGGGTGCAAATATCACGAAATATTGCCCAGACTCGGAATAAGCATTGACAGAAAGTTAGAGTTCCGTGGTAGTTGTGTAGGGTATCATATGGTCGGCCCCTTCCGACTATACTGCTCTGCTCACTGGTTGCGAGTTATATAACTGAAAACATTACTTTTGCATACAAATATCTATATAAACCAGTGAGCGGAGCAGTATAGTCGGACGGGGCCGACCATACGATACCCTACACAACTACCACGAACTCTAACTTTCTGAGGATGTTTATTCCGAGTCTGAGTAATATTTCGTGATATTTGCCCCCTCTTGACCGATTAGAGGTTAACAACACCTCTTCCTTACTTTTTTCGAATAGTCAGTACAGTCCTTCTAATTACTTGTCCAGATTACCTTCACGGTGGGTTGTGTTGTGATTTTCGGATTATACTCTACTCGAAAACACACAAAAAATTATGTTTTCGGTCCATTTAATCCCAAAATTTTAATCTGATCATCACCGAAAATTGTAGGCGTTGTTCTTGACCATAACTGGAACTTCATGAAAAATTTCAAAGCCATCAGCGCGATATTTCTCCCTCTAATGTGGTAATGGGTTACTAAATAATATCTGAATACGTAAGCACCTGTAAATATTTGACTGTAACTCCCACATCTGAGTAGATACATCACTATATTTGGTATCAATTTAAACGCCAACCACTCCTCTTGGATATGCTATCAACTCCTGGGGTCTACATCCTCCAGGAGTAAATATATATGCCATAGAATACAAATTTTGTCATTTTTCACACAAAAGTCAGGGTCCATTTGACCCGCTAAATATTGACCGATTTTTATCAAAACATGCATGCTTATTCTCTGGCCCGATCCCCTTCTCCATGCAAAAATTCGTGTGTTTGGGCCATAATTGCGGCCTCTGGAGCGACCAGAAAAATCGACAAAAATTTAGTATTTGGTCCATTTCATCCCCTAAATATTAACTGATCTTTTCCAAAAACAATAGGGGTCTTCATTGGCCAGAACCCATCCTACATGCAAAATTTCGTGAAGATTGGTCCATAACTGTGGCCTGTATCGTGTTTACAAATTATAATGGACAGACGGACGGACGGACGGACGGACGGACACACATGTCTAGATCGACTCAGCTAGTCGAGATATGACGATCGGTATACTTAAAGGTGGGTCTAGGACCAATATTTCGCGGCGTTACAAACATTTGGGGCTGCACAAAGCTATAATACCCTGACAACATAGTTGTGTAGGGTATAATAAATGTTCTCGATATTTTGAATGCTGTAATTTGGTATTTCTTGTTCCTGGAATAACATACTATTTGTAAGAAATGTAGATATAGGTCCATGTCTTGACATTGCCCCCACCACAAAGGTCCAAAGTCGTATTTTACCTTCAAAGAGTATGTTAATAGGCTTCCTGGTTTCTTGGAAGGTGAATAGAATCTTTGTAGAAAACATTCCACCTAGAATATAGGTCCCATCAGGGACGTACGCATGGGGGGTGCCGGTTATAAATATTTGTCCGATTTAGACAAAGTTTTGCTCCGCGAACTTAAATAGTTCCATATTTATGTATGCGGAGTTTTGTTGAGATCGGTTCAGATTTTGATATTGCTCCCATATATAGTTTCGACCGATTTTATGTAAATGGTGCACCAAACTCCCAATATTTGTCCGACCACAAAAACGGTTGCTCAATTAGTATGTGACGAAAATCTATTTACCAGTAACCACAGCTGAAAGAAGTTTTTCCACGTCTTGTAGAAAAGTATATGCAAAATTAAATGTAAAGCCCACGCTTTTATGTCGATGTATATTGCTCCGAAGAAAATATGTATTTTCTATCCACAAGATAGTGTACGTAGGACTTTTGATGCATCAGAGTTTTGTGTCTTTGTAATTCCCAATCAGGTATTCAAAGGAAAGCCTCTTGCTAGGCTTCCGTAAGGAAAGGATCTTAGCCTCCGCATGTAGATGGTCTACTTAGTTTATGAAGAGGGTCCTTGCTACAGTTTGCAAGAAAGGTTTAATCAGCTAAGAGTTTGCAAACATTTTAAAATTGTGTTCAGCGATGAAGCTCGTCTTTGGCTCAATGGGTTCGTAAACAAGCAGAATGATCGATTTTAGAAAATATTGATTCGAGAAAAATGCTTTTAAAGTTTGAGAATCACTCTGCCGTCACTTGATGCTGACACAATAAATCGACTATATCTTCAAGAGTTCTTGAGATTTTCGCTTGAAATGTTGTAGGGACATTCTTGAATTAGTGTAGATTCGAAAAACTAAATAAAATTTTCTGGCACCGAGAATTGGGGGAAGGGGGTTCCCCTTAAGAAATAATCACATTTTGAACGAGTTATGGGCTTGTGTCATCATTCGATCTTACTTCTTATAAAGAATCGTAATATTGCGAATCGTAATATAGCAGGAAAGTTTAAAAGAGTATTCCAAGGAGTGGACTGAGCTTGTTTTATTGCAACAAAGATTGCACGCACTTTTAGAATTTGATGTTATTTGTCACCTCTCATATAGCTCTTAAGAATCACCCTTTATTTTTACAGGGACAAACCTATTTTACAGGGAATAAAAGAAGATGCCTCCTGTTCTGTTTTATTTTCAAGTTTTATGTAAGGACACATTGTTACTTTCGTTAAGTTATTATGTCCGCCTGACTTTCTACCTATCCATTTTTATATAAAATATTCGATGGTTATTAATAATGTCAACGTGTAATCAAGAAAACATTAAATTTAATAAGTATCCGAAAATTATTTCGAGACCTGCTTTTTCTAACCATTTTTAGCCATCTCGATACATCCTTGATTTCATAGTAGATGAATTGTATATACATACTCATATAAAATAGTTCACCATACTCTCGTATGCATGCACCTGAATATGTGATTTTTGAATGTTGCTAATTAGCTGTGCAATTAGACAACCACAACACTTCAAAAAAACTATAAAGACTTGTTATAAAACAGAAACGGAAACAGATTATAACAACTAAAAACTTAAGCACCAGGTTAAGTGGAAAACTCAACGAAAGTACTAAAAAATACTAATAGGGTAAAATCTAAAATCTGTATGTATAAACACTCCCTCAAATTTGCTATAATATACTTCTGTATAAACGACACATATTCTTTAATTTTTCATTTGGATTTTCCAACATGTCTATTAGGTTCATATCATTATATTGACTGACTTCTTTTGGATGTATTTAAAATTTGTTTAATTAATAATTTATAAAATCTTCACATGCACGTCACTTATTGTTTATCCATAAAACGTTGTTTTGCGGTTTTCAATATCCCAAAATAAGATATTTATCAAAACGGATGTTTACATGGAGAACGAATTTCGTAAAATTTACTTCATTATTACACGCACACATGTAATATTTTTGTGGATGTCGTGTGTGTTATCAGCATTTGTTAAACATGCATATAATTTGGATATGGACAAATATCTTATAAAATTAAAAGGTGTTCAAACAAATTTGGAAAAGACATGACATATTAGTGTTGTTGGAGAACCTAAAACTAAAAATCTTTTATAAGTGTTTATTTGTGCGGTCTAGTGTAAACTATTTCCACACCTAATGGTTCATGATAAAATCAGACATGGGTTTGTTCATTCTTTTAAAAGGAAATTTTATGTTATATCTAGGATTTTTGAACCAACATTGGTATGTATTGGCAAACATAATTGTTGAGGGAGGTTTTACATACACCCATATGTGTATGCATTTAGCGCATTGGGTTCATATGTTTGCCTATACTACAATCGTAAATTAAGCATGTCGGAAAAAACAACAACAAACTAAATTAAGCAATTCATCAATATCAATGGACAATAAAGTTCTTGTAATCTATTTATAATATCTTGCATGAAATTGCTTCATAATTCATATAATTTGTAAACAAACCTCATAAAGTTTCTAACGGTAGCGGGTGATTTTTTAGCAGTTATTTTAAAAGGTCGATTTGTTACCTAATATTTTTTGACCAAAAGTTTTATCATTATGTTGAAACTTAGCAATTACAAAAAGACTATTTATTTAACGACGAACGAAATGATAATCAATGTATATAGAAAATTTGAATGCACCAAAAGACGTATTCTGAAAAAAATATTCAATGTTAATACAAATTTATTTAAAAAAATAGTTTTATAGCATAGTGCTTTTCATTAGATTTTGATGCCTTCGAACTTCTTCCTGTGCTGTTTTTACTAAATACAAAAAAAATATTCAATTCAACAATTGGTCCTCTGTTACTCAGCAACGTGTAAAATGTGAAACATCATAAAATACAGCTGGTGCACTAATCAAAGGTAAAGGACCTACAGCAACCCAAAATGTTGTTATTGGGTTCTTGGAAAGTTTTCCGAATATCCGTTTTATGGGAGTAGGCCAATATTGGGAGGGCGGGCCATTTGAAATGCATTCTCGGTTAACATTTGCATGAAATAATCACCTAACATTTAGCTACATGGACCGTGCTATTAATTCAAATAAAGTTTTCATGCATTTTGCTGAAAGGTATGTGTGTGTTTTTCTTAACCTTTCATAACCTGATATAGTGTTTTTGGAATATTTCTTCACTATATGCGATTGCGGATATAAATGGTTATTTAAAATACCAAAGCTGGGCATTCAAAATACGGGTCTTTCAGAAGAAAACTAATATTGGTGTGTATCGATGAAAAACGCGCTCAAAATACCGAATATTGGGGTGGATCGTTATATGGGGGCCACTCCGAAACCGAGTAATTATTATTATTTTTATACCCTTCATCACACTGTGGTACATGGTTTTATATCTTTGTGCATATGTTTCTAACAGGCAAAATAAATCGAGATAAACCTATGGTTCCTTTTGAGAACATGCATATAATCACTTTCTGAGTCGATTTATGCATGTCCGTCCGTCCGTCTGTCCGAATTGGATGAAAATTGGCACAGGTCACTTATTCGACCCAAGGACGAACCCTATTGAAATTGGGATAAATCGGTTCAGATTTAGATATATCTCCCTTATATATTTTCGTCCGATTTAAGGTAAATGGAGCACCAAAGCACCTATATACGAAATTTGACATAGCGTACTGAATTAAGT
Organism: Musca vetustissima; assembly: GCF_032173495.1. NCBI lineage: Eukaryota > Metazoa > Arthropoda > Insecta > Diptera > Muscidae > Musca > Musca vetustissima. The sequence goes on along the minus strand of NW_026879778.1, from coordinate 250,229 downwards.
CTATAGTGATGTGTGTTAAGTTTCGTGAAAATCGGTTCAGATTTAGATATAGCTCCCATATATAGTTTCGTCCGATTTGAGGTAAATAGTGCACCAAAGTCCCTATATATCCTTCGATTTGCACGAAATTTGTCATAGCGTACTGAATCAAGTCGAGAACGATGTGTGTTAAATTTCGTGAAAATCGGTTCAGGTTTAGATATAGCTCCCATATATATTTTCGTTCGATTTCAGGTAAATAGTTCACCAAAGTCCCTATATATCCTTCGATCTGCAAAAAATTTGCCGTAGCGTACTGAATTGAGTCTAGAATGAGGAGTGGTAAGTTTCGTGAAAATCGGTTCTTATTTAGATATAGCTCCCATATATATTTTCGTACGATTTTATGTAAATAGTGCACCAATGTCCCTATACATCACTTATCGACCCAGGTCACTTATTCGACCCAAGGACGAACCCTATTGAAATTGGGATAAATCGGTTCAGATTTAGATATATCTCCCTTATATATTTTCGTCCGATTTAAGGTAAATGGAGCACCAAAGCACCTATATACGAAATTTGACATAGCGTACTGAATTAAGTCTATAATGATGTGTGTTAATTTTCGTGAAAATCGGTTCAGATTTCGATATAGCTCCCATATATAATTTCGTCCGATTTGAGGTAAATAGTGCACCAAAGTCCCTATATATCCTTCGATTTGCACGAAAATTGGCGTAGCGGACAGAGCCGACTATATGATACCCTTAACCACTTTGGGTACGTACAAGAGATGCTCCAATGTACGGTATTATGTGGATAGAACTGACAAAGCATATTTGGAGGACCGTTGAAATGTAATCGGACGAAATTATATATGTGATCTACATAGATATTTGAACCAATTTAAATTAACCCATACAAAAACTATTATGAAATCTATGAAAAATTGCATGTCAATCTGGCTATAATCAATATTTAATATACAAAATACAAAACACGTTATTCTGAGTTCAATTTTTCACGTTGGGCACAAATTCGTCACAATCAGACAATTTTAAATTATGTGGTACACCTTTTTGATGAAATCGGATGAATAAATATATGGAAGCTATATCTAACCCTGAACCGATTTCAACGTAATTTAACACACGGCATTCTTGACTCAATTCGATACTCTAAGGAAATTATGGTGCAAATCGAACCGGATCTATGGTGTACCATTTAAATAAATTCGGACAAAGATTGGACGATTCGTACGTGGGCCAAATAAGTGATTTGTACCAAATTTGATCCAATTCTGATCATGAATGCGACCTGTACTTTGTTTGCAATTTAACATGAACAGACGGACGGTCAAGCCTAAATCGTCTCAGAAAGTGATTGTATGTATATTCTCAAAGGGAACAATGTGTTTATCTCGTTTTCCTTTGCCTGTTACAAACATATACACAAAAACATAATACCCTGTAACACATTATGGTGCAACAACCCCCGAATATCGAATATTGCGATTACCATTATATTGAGCTGCTCCGAAACGTGGAAAATTATATCCAATTTTTTTTATAGATATGTTGTCATTACATTGAGAACACAAACTACCAAATTACAATCAATTCGGTTGAAAAACGTGCCCAACATCCATTCCAAAATGTTGGCCGATATATCCCATTTGCTATACCAAATATTCTAAAAGATCTAGCGATCCATGTACTAAATTTCTGAGATCTATCTATCGTGATTTGAATAGACAGACTTGGCTAAATCGACATAGAATTTTATTCTGATCAAGTATATATCGCTCATTTATTGCAAAACCAGTATAAAACATCGTTATTTTTGAGTTAATGATCCAGAATTGTTCGTTATATCCGACTCCATGTTGTGTAAAAATTCAGATGAAAATATCTCTCTCCCTCTCTGATAGAAGTTCCTATGTTCCTTGTAAGGTGTGATTCAATTGAAAACTTTAAACGAATTTCTTCAAAATCGATTTTTTATTTATGCTGGTATTGCAGGAAATGAGCGATATATACCATAATGGAGTCTTCGGTGGCTATATCGAGGGCTGCAAACGGAATGACAAATTTAATTTACACTCTACAGTGTGAAGGGTATAAAAAGGATTTTACTTCACCACGTGTCCATTGTAGGACATACACTTGAGCCAGTCGAGTCCAGAGTTTGAACATAACCATTTTAGAGAAGTCAGTCTCTGGTATTCCAATGAAAACGTCCAGTACCGTCTAGTTGTGCTATTTTCCATACGCCCATCAGTCTCTGAACGCTATCCGAACATGAAATTTTGTATTGATTACCTAATAACATGCGTATGGATTGATTAAAGTCGATACGATACTATGTCTGCCTGATACAAATAATATCATTAGAGATTAATTTTTACTTTTTTCGAAATCTCTTATTGTTAAGTGCCAGTAATGCATTTGTCTGGTCTTCTAAACAGTCAGCGTCTTTATATATTTATTTCAAGTAATGCTTTTAATATTTTATATTTATTATTATAAATAATATATGGACTGAATAGTAATGAGGGATATCTGTGGAATTTTTTAAATTAGTTGTCATATTTTCTGTTTTGACTAACTGACAAATATTTTCATAAATTATTTGAATTTTCTAATAATTTAACCATCATTAATAAGAGATAAATTTCAATTATGCCTCCACAATTTTTGTGTTCAACATATTTTATTTAATGAGAGCAATATATATACATATTTCAGCGTCTATTCGACCCCACCAATCATTTACCCCATGCACAAATATAACTTGAAATTGTATTATTTATTATATAATGTTATTCAATTAGTTGTAATAGCTTATGAAGGATATCATTGGTGTCCAAAACTATTCATCGATACATAACCGCAATGAATAGCGAACAAGAGCAGATTGTCTCCGCGTACGTGTAACACTTGATTGCAATTCAACATATGATACAGTGGGGCAAAATAATAACTTCACTAGTGATTTACTTTACATTAACCACATGATTGTGTGCTTCACGAAAAGGTCGTGATTATCCTACAAAATTATCCTGATTTTATTCCACAGTCATATTACACGCCACTCAGACGTGGTGAGGATATAACACAACAAATTATGTGTTTTGTAGAAAACATGACAGCAATGTTATCGCATAAATAACAGACAGTAACACTGATCTGAAAATAATACAAATCGCCAAACAATTGCTTGCCACATCTGCTTAAAGTTGTCGACATCCGCATAAACGTATGTTTGTTTGGCTTGTGTACACCGACATATGTACAGATCTACACGCATAAATTCGTGTGGTAAGCGTTACAGCGTACATGTCCATCTGGGACCTAGCATATTACCACCTAGTTGAATATCTTAAATATGAGATGGTTGATGTTGTCGTTGTTGTTGTTATGCTGCTTTTGTTTGGGAAACGTAACGAAACACCCACTAATTAGCCAAGCATGCCGCCACCGCAACCCTATAGACAGAATGGCAACCAAGTCAGCCAGCCAACCAACAACCATAGTTGGCAGTTGCAAATTTTAACAACTCTGTTGCAAGAAACGCGCACAAATATACATACCCACACTCACATGCGGAGTGTCTCTCTTTAGTCATGCGAAATGATGCGATGTATTAAGCGTGGCAATTTCTGTGAAAGACGCCATTTATGGCAATATAATTTATGTGTAACATTTAAACCGCGTTTAAGTACAAAATCAAAATATGTTTTGTACACAAGAAGGTCGTGCTGGTGTTCAAAAAAATGCGGTATATTTGGTTATGTGTTTGGTTTGTAGTTCAGTTGCCGATTTTTTTTAAGTTCTTTAGCATATGATGGAGTTTTTATTAACTGTGTCATTATCTTTGGTTATGCCATTAAATATTCTTTGGATGCCTTTATTTTGCTTAAAATTCAAAGTCCGCTTAGAACTTCCTACATTTATAATGTCACTGAATATTATATAAGTTTGGATACTGGTTACTTTTAACAAATCTTCAACATAAGTTCAAATTTCAAAATATCGACCACATAACTGTACCTCCACATTTTGAATATTAACAGGTCCTACCCGCATGTATTAGCGGAGGGTCGACACGACTGTCACTGGACTAAATTTTTCACTGTATCTAAATATATATACTGTGCTAATTTTCGTGAGAATTGTCCAATATTTACATCTCTAATAATACAATGTTAATACATATATTACCCTATGAATATATTAGAATATCCGATCGCATACATCAAAATATTTGAAATTATTTAAATGTGGTAAGCAACTTTTGTAAACCCTGTCTTCTTGGAGTAAGCATATACGTCATAGAATTAAAACTTAATTAATTATACCCTTCACCACACTGTGGTACACGGTATTATGTCTTTGTGCATATGTTTGTAACAGGCAAAAAGAAGCGAGATAGACACATGGTTCCCTTTTGAGAATATGCATAGCAGGGACGTAGCCAGGATTTTACTTCGGGTGGGGGCCACTGAGAACCAAAAAATATTTTTTTCTCGCGTTATCCTACACCATCGTTAGCTATTGAATAACGGAAATTCGTTCACAAATTGAGGACTTTTCCGTTTTCATACTATTTTCAATAAAATTCATGCTAAGAACCATTGCAAATAAAAGTGATGAATTAAAAAAAATTGAATGATTTAATCCTTAAACGTTATAGAATTTGAACAACCAGGATTAAAAAATCACATCATCATATTGTTTTACTATGCATACACTTATTTTCAAATTTCACTTTATCAACGTTTTAAAAATGTCCAATAACCCTGAACATACTGTAAATTGGAGGATGACCGTAATTAGGGGCCGCACTGAAACGAGGACCAATGTTAATAATTGTTGGTAAACCCAAAATATCAAAGTACAGCCGATTCGGTTAAAAAATTCAAAACGTGTTCAAAATAGAGAACATTTGGGGGTACCGTTATATGGGGATATGCCTACACGTCGACTGATATAGCTCTGGCACTTCTGTGCAAATTTTTGGACAGCTAGCTCAGTTTCTGCAGATGCTAGAGTGATAACAACAAACTGATGGACATGACTAGATCGTCTTAGAATTTTACACAGATCAAGAATATATATACTTCAAGGGGTCAGAAATTATTATTTTGAAAAAACAAACATACAACGATGGAGGGTGTAAAAATGGGTAAAAATATGCTGAAGCATATAGTCGGCCCAGTCCGACTTTGCTACTTTCCTAGTTTTCACTTCGATAATTACGTAGATATGCATACTTATTCGTCATACTCATTCGTCAAAAAAGTTGTGGTCCCTTTAGACTGCAGTGAGCTCTCTGGGGCTCACGGTTCGTAACACACAATTTGTTTATGTGTGAGAAAGATAGGCGTTGTAAGTTAAAGTTTAAAGACTAACACTATTACTTATTACTAGAGGATCGCCGTCTGTCCGATATTTGATTCTTAACTTAGCCGTCCTTCGAAGTCGATACCTGGATAAGTACTCTTGGCGATGGAATATTAGGATTCGGAGACCTGGGTGAGTACTCACACAACAGTCGGTATTCGGATGTGGGTAAGTGGGTATATTCTAAAGGATCATAAAAGATATTACAGGATTTAACGGTAAGAGACCTTAGTAATTATTAAGCAAGGATACGAAAGGATTCTACTGCAAGATACTTTAATAAATAATGAAACAAGGATACGAAAGGATTCTACCTAAAGAGGCCTTGATAAGTACTCAACTACTGCAAGCAAGGATACGGGAGGATTCTACGACAAAAGATCTTAATTAATACTCACCTTTTTGTAGACAAATTGGGATGTTTTTTATCACTTTTCGTTAATAAATTTGTCCTCCGAGCGTCGTGACACTTTGTATTGTATTTGGCCATGATCTGGCGAATGATATAGGCATCAGGGCGAAATTGGCGACCACTAGTGTGTCAAATATACTTATTAATTATTTAACAATGATATAATACATAGACGTCTTTAAATATTTAAGTTTTACTTCCTCACCTTGGTCTATTTAATCCCCTAAGTATTTCCCGGGTTTTTAGAGGGTTTTAGAACCCATATTTCCTTGGACCAAATCCGATGCAGACAATTTGGTTTCTATTTCAAACGTTTAGCCGGCTGGTGCGCACGATAACTCTCGAAGGAAGTAACCGATTTAATCCAAACTTTGCCCATCGTAACATTTCTTCCAAACTTAGTTTAAGTTCGAAGATGGGGATTATCAGTCAACTCCTTCTGGTGCCTTCCACACAAAATGGCAATAAGTGTGCAATAATAATATCATGCGAACTGGCTACCTGATTTAAACCAAACTATTATCTTCACCATCGTCATTCAATATCGGTCTACTCCTTCTGTTACCTCCTCCACAAATGTTCCAAATTTTCAATGTCCGATTTTAACTAAACTTGGCACAACATATTATCTTTATCAAACATATATCAAGTCCAAAAATTGGACCCATTGGTCCACTTCTTCCGGTACCTCTCCCACAAATAAATATCAGGCGAATGTAATGCCCGAGTTTGGTTGAAAACTTTGTACAACCTATTATCATTATCCATCCTAGATCAAGTCCTTCTGGTATCACCCTCACAAAGGGTTAATGTTTTCTAAACGTGTAAATTTAATTCGAAACGAATTAAATAAACGATTTTTTTCAACATGGCTGTACTTTGCTACGTAATTTTAAAAAAGCTCCTGCTTCTGGTGCACCATTTACTTAAAATCAGACGACTCAGAATGTGATTCTATACATATTCCCAAAAGGAGCTCCGTGTCTATCAAGTTTCCTTTAGCGGTTACGTTATATGGTACATATGTCAAAACATGGACCTTTACCGAAATTGTTCGGCAAAAATGCTTTTAGTTATTCAAGAAGCCGTAATGCAAAATTGCAAACAATTCGGTGGAGAAATGCTGATAAAATTTTCAAAAAACCGAAAAAGCGTCGGTACCCAAATTATTAGAATTTGGGAGGTACTGTTACATAGAAGCTGCCCTAAAAATTGAAGATGTGAAGGTTGAAAAAGTGCCCCAAATTTGCCACATTGGAGGAATGGATATACATAAATCGATTTAGAAAGTGATTATATGTATATCCTTAGAAGAAACAATGGGACTATCACGTTTCCTTCTGCATGTTACAAACGTATGAACAAATACATAATAAACTTTATCACAGTGCGGTGTAGGTTAGAAAAATCTATGAAGTATGTCAAGATGTAATAGAGTGATGCCACTTCTATTCCGCATTCTTAAATATAAATTCCCAAAGAAACTCCAACACCCCATAATCCCTGACATCTTATCCTTCAAATTGATGAAATCATTAGAGGATAAACAAAAGTCGATGCCAACGAACGAACATTAACAGCGTCACTATGACTCATGGCCGAATCTATGCAAAGCGAGCACCTTTGGTATTTATTTGGCAAATGTTTCAGCTCGATGAAAATGCGGTTTTCTCTGTTGTTGATGTTGTTGTATTGTAAACGGCTGTAAGTTGTGGACTTTTACAGCAAATTTTGTAGTCTTATATGGGTTATTACGGATGTTGCAATCTCAACCACACTTATAGAATGCTGCAACTGATGCACTGGAGCTCCTTGCAGCTCTTCAGTCATATTTGCAACATACACTTAGCTTACCGGCTAACTATGACAACACACACAGTCGAAAGACAACGAAGACGCCGTGGACGACGACGATGTCTACTCTACTTCTTGTTACCTGATGGCCACATGGTGAGCATTTGAATGCCACTGCAGCATACTCTAAAGTAAAGTATCCTGGGTATTAGCTAGCATTTACTGTCTGGTGGTTTCAACAGAAGTTTCTTGTTCTTATTTGTTGTTACTGCCTCCCTTAGAGCACTGCTCGTATTTCCAAGTAAAGAGTTCCACATTTAGGATTTATTAAACCAATAAATTCTCCACACTTCACATTTGCCGTTTCTTATGCAGCTTTATTTGTTGCTGTTGTTGTTGTTGCACATGTGGCATGTGCATTTACATCCAAGGTCCCTCCATCCTTGTTGTTGATTGCTTAGTGGTTGGCTGACTGGCTGGTTGGCTGCTTGGATGACTGTGTCCATTTCCAAAGGCACATTCCGGTAGGCGTGAGCGTGCAAATCATTTTATTTACAATTGACCACAATTCAAGGGAACAGCCGTTTGTTTATATAAAATTTCAACACCACGCCACCGTCAATGACACAGACGGCGCACGTGTTCGAAAAATTAAAGAGCCTTTATCCGGTGCCCACCATTGAATGGTAAATTATACTTTGTTGCTCAAAGGGTATCTGGGCATGCTAATTTTTCGGATTAGTTGTTTATTTAAAATGTATGTGATGGGTGGCGTTCAAATTAAATTTTTGATTGCATGGAAATCAATTTTGTTTCAAATCACTCAATCAAAATTGGTTGATACCAATTTTACTCGTATGTTTGAGTTATACGTACATATTTAAAGGTAACTGTGTGTTATGATATTGTTCGGTATTATTTCGGCGATGTCGAGATTATATTTAGTTTCTGCAATTAACCGAAAACTTTATTTTTGACAGATTTTCTAGTCGCTCTAGAGGACATTATTATATGCAGAACATCACATATTTTAAACTTTGAATTTCATTTGATAAAATACTTAGAACGGCCGGTTAAACGATGATCTGTTGATATTCTGAGGGCCAAATCAACCCAAACCTAAAATGACAACATTTTTATTTTATGGCGTAAATATTTACCCCGGGAAATCAAGATTTAGATTTGGGTTAGAACGTGGAGCTGTTAATATATAATCGATCAAGAGGGTGCAAACATTGCGGAATATTGTCGGGCTCAGAATATAGAACAGCATAAAGATATATTTTTGTAGTAATTGTGTAGGGTATCAAATGGTCGGAACCGTCCGACTATACTGTTCGCTCATTTGTTAGAAATACATATTTTGTACACCCTTCACCAAACTGTGGTAAAGGGTATTATGTCTTTGTGCATATGTTTGTAACAGCAAAAGGTTCCTTCCACATGGTTCCTTTGGAGAATATGCATAGAATCACTTTCTAAGTCGATTTATGCATGTCCGTCCGTCTGTCTGTCCATGTTAAATTGTAAAGAAAGTACAGGTCGCAATTTTAATTCGAATTGGATGAAATTTGCACACAATTTGGCGTAGCGTACTAACTTAAGTCTGGAGTGATGTGTTTTAAGTTTCGTGAAAATCGGTTCAGATTTAGATATAGCTCCCATATATATTCTCGTCCGATTTTAGGTAAATAGTGCACCAAAGTCTCTATATATCTTTCGATTTGCACGAAATTTGTCATAGCGTACTGAATTGTGTCTATGATAAGTCGTGAGTTTCGGGAAATTCGGCTCAGATTTCGATACTTCTGCCATACACATTTTCGTTCGATTTTATGTAAATGGTATATCAAAGTCCCATATATCTTTCGATTTGCAGGAAATTTGGTATAGCGCAATGAATTTTGTCTAGAAGGATGAGTGTTAAGTTTCGGGAAAATCGGTGCATATTTCGATATAGCTCCCATATATATTTTCGTCCGATTTCATGTAAATGGTGTACCAAAGTCTCTATTTAACTTTAGATTTGCACGAAATTTGGCATAGCGGTTTGGTCTACAACGATGGCTGTTAAGATTCGTGAAAATCCGTTAGGATTTAGATATAGCTCCCCATATATATTTGCTTCCGATTTTATGTAAATGGTACACCAAAGTCCCTATATACCCCGGGATTTGCTCGAAATTTGGCGTAGAGTACTGAATGAAGTCTAGAGTGAAGTGTATTATGTTTCGTGAAAATCGGTTCAGATTTTGATATAGCTTCCATATATATTTTCGTCCGATTCTTTGTGCATGGTGCACCAAAATCCCTATATATACCCTTACATTAGCTCAAGATTTCGCGTAGCGTACTGAATTGAGTATAGAATATTTTGTGGTAAGTTTCGGAAAAATCGGCTCCGATTTCGATATAGCTCCCACATATACATATATATTCGTAAGATTTAAATAAATGGCACACCAAACTCCAAATGTTTGCCCGATTAACACATTGTATCAAATTGACACCTGAATGGCGTTATTGCGTTTTGTTGAAATTGGTGCACATGCAGCCATATCTCCTATTCGAAATTAAATTTTTAACAGTGCGGCGTACCGAATAGTCGGCCCATTCTGACTTTACTGCTTTCCTTACTGATTTTAATTTTCTACGCAATCCATAAGGCAGAGTGGTTATTAATCAGAACACAATTCTATATCGATCTAGAATTACTACTACTCCTAGGATGTTTAATATTGAAATATAAGGGTTCACGGTATGGTGTAGCCCTCATAAAATGTTTCCCCCAATTTCGGTTTCTGAGTTTTTCAGATATGGGTTTTTGCAGAAGTAGACCTCAATTTTTTTAGCACCCCCCTATATATTTGTACCCCTCGTTGTTATGGTATTTTGAGACCGTTTTTTCTCTTTTTCTGTTCCCAACGAATTGTCGTATCACATATCAAAATTCTATCCCAAATGTTGGGTATTTTTATCATATGATATTTCGGTATCATATATCATATGATATTTCCTTACTGGGTTTGTTTTGAAAGACCAACAAAACATATTTTTTCAAGCTCCAACAAGGAGTGAATATTTTTAAGGAGAAACAATGTATTATTGTAAAAAAGTTCAAAATCTGAATTAGATGAAATTTTCTAAGGACTAATTTTAATCGGCTCAGATTTAGATATAAGTTTTCCCGGTTTAAGCGGAATCGCCACGGTGGACTAAATTAAGCCAAATTCGTAAGATGTAGTTTCTATATATATTTTCTTCCGATCCAGCGATAGTGCACCAAAGACACAACGATTGCCATTTTTACAGAGTACCAAATTGAACCTAGAATGAAGTGTGCTAGTTTTTGTTGAAATCAGTTCATATTTTCGATTTTGTTTAAATGGTGCGACGAAATTTTCTACAGTGTACACAAATGAGTTTTAAGTTTTCGTTAAAACGGTTCAAATTTAGATATAGCTCCCATATATATTTTTGTCAAATTTTATGCAAAGTATGTACCAAATAACCAATTTTTGTTTGACTGCCACGAAAGTGAAACGTATTGAGGTTTTTTGTAGACATTGGAACAGATTTATATATAGTTCCTATATATGAAAGGCTGTGCTACATATTACGAAGAAACGTCTTAAAAACTAGGGCAGATTTACAATTTTTTCCGAGTTTAAATAAATGATAATTCAAAGACCATCTTCTACAAGATTTGCGATAGATTGCTGAAGAATAATGTATTGATTGAAATCGGTCAACAAACATAGTTAATTTCGCCCCGTTTCATATCAAAGACCTACCAAAATGATGAGATTGTCAAATCTACAGGCTATTGTTCACGTACAACTAGAGTCATTTAAGGGGACCCCCCATTTCTTGGGGTCAACATTTTTTTTTTTTTTGATTTAATTCGAATCTACACTAATTCAAGAATGTCCCTACAAAACTTCAAGTGAAAATCTCAAGAACTCTTGAAGATATATCCAATTTATTGTGTCATCATCAAGTGACGGCTAAAGGGCTTCTCAAACTTTAAACGCATTTTCTCTTTTGTGAATGGCGGGCACGATAACTCAAAAACTAATAACCCAATCGATTCCAAATTTTTACACGTTTCTCCGTGAGTGTATAGCTATCGTATGAACTAGGATAAAACCAATCGGTGAAGATCTTCCTTTTTTAACTTGGTTTTTGGTCAAAAATTGGCGATTTTCCAAAAATATTTTTTCAATGGTCCGCCGTTTTGTTAATTTTAGAGCGAAGTCAATCCTAGTTCCTACGAGAGCCAGTCATGTACTCTTTCTAACACCGTTTGAATTTTCGGATTTCGATGTTCCAGTGAGGAGTTATCATCCTCTCTTTTAAATCTTCAAATATATATGTGCAAAGTTACAAACCTTAACTAGCATTGGTATTGATTTACCAGCCCATTGAAATCTTGAAAAATTAAAATCGTGAATGGGGGGTTTCCTTAATATTAATAAGTTCAAAGCTTGGTTTAAATAGACATGTATGTTATTGCAGGTCTTTTTTACACGATCATTACACCACTGGGTATGTACAAAAACCCCAAATTCGTATAATGGTCGGGCCGTCTATATGATATCGGTCCGACTTTGTTCTTTCCTTGCATGCTTAAAATATATTTTGAATGAACCAACAGATCATGTTGTTTACGAGTTGTTTTAAAGCCAAACGAAAACATGTTCTGATTTATATTGGCTATTTATTTGCAATTAGCCCAGCAAAAAAACTAGATATGTGTCATTTCGTAAATTTCATGAACACACATATAAATAAACATACCTTTCAGTCCGAATGGTCATACTTGCTCTTCCAAAAGAAGAACACGAATGAAGAAAATAATTTTCAATTTCGGCAGCGAACAGCAACACATTGCATGCAGCAAAGAACTGGTGCATGTGGAAATGTTATCATAAAATTCAAAGTATGCAGGAAATTAAATCATCGAATAAAGAGCACACAGCCATGAAAACAAATTTTATCGGTCGTAAATATTCATGTAGACGGTAGTTTTCTTTTAAATTGGATATTTAAATCAATAAAAAGTCAATAAATGTCTCTGAAAATTTCCCAGTTAATAGCCTAAAATGAAATAGTACACCTCATGGTATGGGAAGTGAACGGAGAATGTCATTTGATTTTTTCCAATTTTTGAGGAGGAAAGAAATATTTTGATTGGACAATTTCAAGTAGGAGTTTCATATGTAATCAAAAAGTTTTTTTCTGTTTCGAATATTGTGGTATTTATATATTGTCGCCCATTCGATTTTATGGCTCATTAGAAAGTTTTATGATGAGGGCGTATTTTATGTTAATATTATGTCATGGCTAGACCTTATGTGACCCTTATTAAAAATTTTAATTCTATTTACTACAAATTAGTAAATAATAAAAAAATAGCTACATTTGAGATTTATAACAATGATAATTTTCTATGGAGACCACACACTAAAAATAAACAAATTGGTTGGGAGAAATACACTCATTAGTTCAAAAACCTCAATATTCTAATTTTATTTTATGCATTGATAATTAAATCTTTATGAACATTTTTATTGAATATTTATTGATTGTCATATAGTGTATCCACGCTTTGTTTGTGTGCATTCATAGGTTTCTAATTCCAATCTTTTGAAATACAAGACATGTCGGATTTTATAAATATTTTTGTATATAAAATACTAAGAGATATTACGGTTTGTCCTTGAAAGAGGATATTATTTTCCAGGAGAAAAATATCGATCTAAACACTCAGCATATGCTGTAGGTTTAGATGTGTAGGTATCACAAGAAGTTGGCCGGTATTTCCCATCTTCGAACATGATTTAAGTTTGGAGGAAATATGCACCGTTTGGATAAAACCTGTTACTTCCTTCAATAGTTATCGCACATTCGTTTTAGCTCCAAGCACTTAAAAATCGGTTAAAACCTTCAAAATGTCGAAAAAACAAGAGGAGCCTTTGAAAGGGGTTATGTCAAAACATCGACCGATATTGATAAATATTTTTCAGAGATCACTCATAAAAAATTCCTTACAAATAGAAAATAATATGACTCTTCCATACATCATTTACATCAAATCGGATGAAAATGTCTATGGGAGCTTTATCGAAATCTGAACATTGGACACTGACTCCCGTGTTGGCACCTACTTTTATCACCCCTTGAAATAGTAAGCTGATATGTGCCGCGAGTTCAAAAGTAAGAACTATAAAATGGGTTGAGGCGTCGGGTGCCCACACTCGGAAAACCCCTTCTACTATGAAAAAGCAAAAAACAAGAAAACCAATATTGACGACCCCCGCAAATATATAAAATACCACAATCTGCGAATCTGCACTTGGAATGTGCGCACGTACCAGATCCGATATTATTGCTTTACAGGAAATGAGATGGAAAGGAATAAGTAAATCAGATGATTTTGCACTGTATTATAGCTGCCCCAAAAACAGACATTAATTTGGCTGCGGATTTATGGTTAACAGACTGGTCTTAATGTAGAAGTAAAGGTGTGATCTAACACAACACTGAAACTCGACGTTGAAAAGCTGCAAACACAACAGATAGCAGAAGCCTACTCCGCTCAATTTACCTACTTGCTAGTCGAAAGCACTTCTTGTTTCGTTAATAATATATAAGCACAATGGCAAAGAATTGTCCACTCCCTACAAACTTCAGCAAAATCAAAAATTGGATACCAAAGACCGCCATCAAGAAACCCATGGTACGATCAGGGACCTATAGACAACCCTACAAATAGTAGCAACAGTAGAGGAGAGTGGAGGAACGTATTTCAAAAAATAAATAATAAAATCAAAGAAGAGAGAACAAGGAAGACGTGAGCGTGAACAATTCGATAAATACATAAATAATAATGAAGTCCGGAAATTTTACCAACGAGTAAAATACCATACCGAAGACTTTGGTGCACGCACATCCCTCTATGGAGACGAAGATGGAAACCTGGTAACAGATAGCGTGTTGAGGAAAGAACATTTTGCAAAGCTCCTGGCGGTGAAGAAGACACCTCCGAACCAGTAAGAGTTGACGCTATAGATTGTATACCACCTAGCCAACATGAGGTCAGAATAGCAATCAATCGACTGAAGAATAATGGATAACCAGCCGAAGGTGACAATTTATCATCTAACCTTTTTAAAATATTGCTGGAAAATGTCATACGAGAGCCAAATGTGAACAAAAATGGAATCTGTACACCAAACATCATATGTTACTCGCATACTCCGACGATATTGACATAATGTGTCGGACATTGAGAGCGATAACAACCATCTTTGAACGAGTTAAAAGGAGTCTGTCAAAGTGGAACTGGCAGTATATGGCGAGAAGACCAAGCTAATGGTATCAACCCGCAAGACGTCCAATAGACTCGCACAGACTGTGGAACTTGAAAACTTCGAGGAACTTCGAGGTAGTGAACGAGTTTATATACCTCGGTACCGCCATAAGCAAAACTAATAACATCTCATACTCTACGAGACGCTGATACTACCCGTGCTGGTGTATGGCTCAGAAGCATGGGTATTTGCGCAAGCAGATGAGAAGAAAAAAAAATTCTCCGAAAGATCTACTTGCCGATCCGCGTCGACTGTGAATATCGACTGTGGACATCGACATAGGCAGTCATGTTGGGAGAATGTTGGGAGTAAATAATGTATCTACATCTGAACCGATTGTTTTCAATTTCAATAGGGTTCGTCCTTGGGCCAAATAAATAGATTGTAGTAAATTTCATCTCATTTGGATCATAAATGTGACTTTATTTACAATTTAACATGGACGGACATGTATAAATGATTCTATGCATTTCATTTTTTCTGCCTGTTACAAATATATGCACAAATGCATAATACCCTTTACCACAGTGTGAAGAAGGGTGTACACACAATTTTTTGGACCATAGAGTAGGATTAGGCCTCTTAAATTCTTAGACGAGTTTAATGCATACAATATTTCTTATATCAGTAAGGAAAATTTGACATTTATACCATGAAATTTTACCAACATCTCCTCTTTCGAATTCATATTGTTTCCCCCAATTCTATTTTCGGTCTCAACAAAACTAATTAGTCCCACTGCCAACTAATTTGTTTGTTCTATATTAACTGCGAGCAGATGTAAACAAATCAGTTGTCTTAATTTTCATTGACATTTCAACATATTTGCATCAATCTGTCAACGTAAAGCTATCACATTACCCTGACATTAAGGAACGTGAGGGAATCACCTAGAACACCCATGAACTACAAACACACATTCAAATATAGACACGTTCCTAATATACATACATGCATTTAAATATAATCTCGGAAATGGAAATATTACAAAAATAAAAAAATCAAAAAAGCATGCAATGTCACGGACGTTGCCTTGGGTGATATTTTTTCACACTTCATTGCTGTCACTTGCCGTGTGACTCCTTTCTATTTTTCCTAAAAGACATTAATGGGAATCTGTTTAACGCAACGTCACACATGCCTGCCAGAAGATCGAAGACAAAATATTCATGTAGTTGGAGGCACGCACACATGCAGTCAGTGCATGAATTTGCTTTTTACGAAATCCTCGTCAGACTCTCTGATCGTCATTAGTCATTTGGGTGCCTTGGGGTAGTCATGCATAAAACCAGGCAGCCAGTCAGCCTAACCATCCTGCAGATGACAATATGATCTCAAATTGTTTACCAAAACAAAAAGATGCATGTGAGTGCGTGCAACCACACCACTAAAGATCAACATGCCACAACAGAAGCACGCAGCAAACAAAATCTATGATATTCTGGCATTAGGACGTATGCTAAATAATCCCTTTCGCTCCCTCTTGAGTGACTCCCCGAAATCTAGAAACGTGAGTCAAACTGTAATAATAATCGAGAAATTATTGAGGATATTGAATGTCGACATTCTTTCGAAGATTTTCTAAGAAAATATAGGGGGAAAACTACATTATATCAATGGTAATTAAGTTGAAGGAAGCAATTGTCTGTCTCAACTCGTTCGCTCGCTCGCCTGTCTGCAGCTAATGATGGGGCCACAATAACGGAAGTGTAGGTGGCAGACAGATTAGTTGAAAAATGTTTACAACATGTGCGCACACACATCACAAAACAAAAAAATATCCTCTTGAGATTTTTATTTAGAAAATGTTTAAATTGGAAATTGAACAGTAGCAAGGAAACATAATTTACATATTATTACAATTGTAAGGATCTTTTATGAAGCCGGAAATAAATTGATGTATATATGTAATCGCTTGTCTTATGTATATTTCTAAGCAAAAGGTAGTGCCGAATCCTTAAACATCCGCTACTTCAATAAATTAAGATACATGTCTTAAGTCTGGATGTATTCTGGGAAATTTAGTTTAAGTATTTTTCTCTTGGAATATAGTTTTCCATCCTTTCAAAGATCTGTTAATGGAAATCCTCATCTTGAAAGAACTCCCATTTCTATTCAGTTGGTCCAAAAAAAAAATACGAATAATTGCCTTACTTTTAAGGATAAATAGTGATCTTGAGCATCTATTCGAAATGAAATTTGAAGCCAATTTACGCATGTCTGTTCTTCAGTTTTGTATCCCAAGGTCAAGTTAATAATCGAATTGCAACTACGTGATCTATATTTAATTATGAGTTAATTATTAGTTTAATCGAATTAAAAATTAATATTTGGTGCACAATATGCATGAAAGCGTACAAAATTATATACAGAAGATATACCTAAATAGGTAAGTTATGTTAAACCATGGAATATTTTTGCCGGGAGGTATTTCGTCTGTTTAGATTCCATCTGTCGAAAAATACGTCTAGAACTTTAAAACTGCCTAAAATGGGTCAGGTCACATATGACCAATAATGAAGAAATTTTACAAGAACCTCAGTAAACCTATGTTGGAAAATATTAATTGAACCTGTATCTAGATCGAGACCTTTGAAATAAAGAAAACTAGACGAGTCGGTTAACAAAGATACTATATAAATAGTAGCTATGACAACCAATGTGATATAGAGTGATATCAAACAGAAACATATATCTATATAATTCGACATAGATTTTTTGGCATCACCAACGAACATTTCGAGGTTTCGAGGAATGAGAAATGGAATATATATTTCATTTTACTACAGATTTTATACAAATAAAATGTCAGCAAATAAAATCATCGTTAAGTTCGGCTGAGACGATCTTTTAATACCCTCCACCTATATAGAGACTTTGTTAAAAATGGTGTATATGTCTAACTTAATTTTTTGGGTTATTACAAAGTGACAATTATTCTTACCAAAAATTATCAATATTGCTCCACGTTTGTCTATAGTCCCATAGGTAACAACAATTTTATGTGTTTTGAGGATCAGTCTACTAAAAATCATAAAGAACGGTTGATCTTTCGGCATGACCCTTAAATAATATTGCAGTTTTTATAGCCTCCATCATAAGGCAAAAAGAGTGTATTCTCATTTTGCCATTTCCTTTTCAATACGTCAAAAAAATCGTCGTTTTTTTTGGCAATGGTGTTGCCAGGGATAGTCCTTGTGACGAATTTTGAGGTTTTGGACTGTCAAAAAGGGGTAATCGTCGAAAACGTCATATACCTGTATAAAATGTAATAAACGTCATTTATTTGAATATTATTACCATATCTGACTATTTCTTAGTATAACTGATAAAACATTCTAAACTTTTTGGAGAAGAAAATTTTGAAATTTGATAGGGATTTGAGAAAAACATACATAATTTCCAAATCGATTAATGAAATTGCTATTTTGTCAAAAACCTATACATACGTCGGAAATGTATGTCATTTACGTCACTGTTTCTGACGGACCTTCTCTGGACATTGCTGTTGTTGTTACCCAAATTTTGGAATTTTCAGGAATGTGAGCTCATTTTCATCAAATTAACTAAGGAAAATCATGCTAACAAACACGATCGATATTCACTTAAATTTCGGGGTAAGCTCCATATAAATCACACATTTCGGCAGTGTGCGGACGTTTTTCAACCGAATTATATATATTTGATATTTTTAGTGGGTGACAAATTTTCATACCAAATATTTTTTATGACATAGCCTCCAAATAAAAGTATTGATTGATTTTTGAATGTCCACCCGTAAGAAACTGGCAACCCTACATATTCCCCATATAAAGGCACCATAAAATTTTCAAAATGTTGAGGGTATTAGCCGATTTTCCAACCGAAAAGGTTGTACTTTTCCTTTCCTACTTTTCTAGAGTATACCAGCAAGGAAAGTTCAAAAGTCGGACGGGCCGACTATATGATAACTTTCACCACTTTGGGCACATGCCAGACATGTTAATATCTACAATATGTACACAAAATAGAACGAAAATATATATAAGACCTATATCAAAATCTGAACCGATTTCAACAAACCTTATTACTCACCTTTTTTTTCTCAATAGCATTCGCTATGCAAAATTTTACTCAATCAGACAAATATTGGGAGTTTGGTTTATCATTGACAAAAAAAAACCAGTGAGCGGAGCAGTATAGTCGGACGGGGCCGACCATACGATACCCTACACAACTTCCATGAAAATCTAACTTTTTGTGGTTCTATATTCTGAGATTTGGCAATATTTCGCGATCTTTGCACACTTTTGACTGGCTAGAGGTCAGCAAATGTTACTAATAATCAGTACAGCCCCTCTAATTACTTGTCCAGATTCCCTTCGCCGTGGGTTGTGTTGTGATGTTCGGCTTTCGACTCGAAAAGTACAAACAATTAAATTTTCGGTCCACTTCATCCGAAAAGTTATTATCTGATCATCACCTAACATTTTAGGCGTTGTCCTTGACCATAACTGGAACCTCATGGAACATTTCAAAGCGATCAGCGCTATATTTCCGCCCTCCAGTGTGGTAATAGGTTACTAAATAATATATGAATACGTAAGTACCTGTAAATATTTAAGTGTAACTCCCGCATCCGTGTACCTACGACAACATAATTGGTATCAATTTAAAGGTCAAGCACTCCTCTTGGATATACTATCAACTTCTCGGATCTATGTCCTTCAGTCGTAAATATATACGCTATATAATACAAATTTTGTAATTTTTCACACAAAAGTTAGGGTCCATTTGACCCGCTAAATATTGACCGATCTTTATCAAAACAGGCATGCTTATTCTTTGACCCAATCCCCTTCTCCATGCAAATTCGCAAATTCGCGGTGTTTGGGCCATAATTGTGGCGTCTGGAGCGACCAGAAAATCAGACAAAAATTTAGTTTTTGGTCCATTTCATCCCCTAAATATTAACCGATCTTTTCCAAAAACAATAGGGGTCTTCATTGGCCAGAACCCATCCTACATGCAAAATTTCGTGAAGATTGGTCCATAACTGTGGCCTGTATCGTGTTTACAAATTATAATGGACAGACGGACGGACGGACGGACGGACGGACACACATGTCTAGATCAACTCAGCTAGTCGAGATATGACGATCGGTATACTTAAAGGTGGGTCTAGGACCAATATTTCGCGGCGTTACAAACTTTTGGGGCTGCACAAAGCTATAATACCCTGACAACATAGTTGTGTAGGGTATAAAAAATACAACGGAGGAAACTATATATAGGATCTATATATAAATCTGGACCGATTAAAAAAACAAAAACATCAGTCTGCACCTAATTCAGTACTCTGTGCACAATTTTGTCCCAATCGGACAAATATTGGGAGTTTGGTGCATCATTCTCATAAAATCGGACAAAACTATATATCTAAATCTGAACCCATATCTAAATCTGAACCGAATAAAAAAAACTTCGCTGACATCAATCTGAATGTGATTTAATACTCTGTGCAAAATTTTGTCTCAATTGGACAAATATTGGGAGTTTGGTGCATCATTCACAAAAAATCGGACGAAACTATATATGGAAGCTATACCTAAATCTGAACCGATTCCAACAAAATTTTGCACAGTGCACTGAATCACATCCATGATTCAGTGCACTGTGCAAAATTTTGTCCCAATCGGACAAATATTGGGAGTTTGGTGCATCATTTACATAAAATCGGACGAAACTATATATTGGAGCTATATCTAAATCTGAACCGATTTTTCCAATTTCAATAGGGTTCTCCTTAGGACATAGGACTTCTCTCCTGGCATTAATATACCATGGCGCAATCATCATATAAAAGTTCGACGGTTCTAGGCATTTTTAAGGTCCTCTCTTGGTGGTGGGCCTGGCCGAACTTAACGACGTTTTTTGCTTTTTGTTATCATTTGTTGCTGAATCCTAATGTGGATAGTAAAAGAGACAAATCAGTCAGAATAAATTAATTAATTTCTGTTATGCAATTTCTTGATATTTGTATATCGGTTGTAATAGATCCCATTACAGGCATTGTATAGTTCAAAATTTGTTGACAAAAACTGAAAAACTATTGACACCTTTAGAGCATTCTCGCTGTATATGCCCCAATTATAGAAATATGCAAACAATAGAGCTATATTGGAACATACGTTTTCAAGCATATATCCGAAGTATAGTCCATTAAGTTATTTTTCTAAACATTTCACAAAAAATAACACAAGGTTCATTGCCATCGTTTTTTTGTGTTTTTAACCGGCACTTATTATAGATCCCTCTGCCAAGAAATTCATAATTTGCGGCATATGTTTGTGGCTCCATCCATGCAATAAATTGTTGAGAATATTAACATATTCTCGGTATCACTTAAAATAGATAAATGTACTTTAAACAAATATAAATCTTCTTGTGTGGAAAGGCAGCAATCGCAGCAGAAATAGCATCTCAACAACCCACACCATGAGCTGATGCTGCTGCAGCAGCAGCAAATGTAGCCGCATCAACCGCCACCAGACAGACATACGATTCCTCAAAAGATTTGTTTATTTTCGGTGTACGGCATTGTGTTTGAATTGCCTTTTAATGTTGTATCTTTATTTAGAATTGAGGCAAACAATGTTGGCTATTAAAATGGTCCAGTATTTCGTTTCGATGTTTTTTTATTCATTGTTGGTTCTGTTTTCTATCGTTCATAACTTGCGGTAATAATTTTCATCTTCCGTGTTATGAATTGTTTACAAAAAAAGTCATGATCTTTCGCCTGAAAAGTTCAACGAGCCGGGCAAAGAAAGCGAGTTTACTCAAGTAGTGTTAGCAGCAAATGTTTACCCTAGAAGGGCACACAAAAATATCCCCATATTTATTTTCATGTCTGTCCCATATTTAGTCGCATTTGTTTTTTGTTCTTCATATTTGATACTGTCAATCTAAAGACCCTTAAGTGGTTTCATTACATTTCCTTTTCTTTTTGTTGTTGTGGCTGTTGTGGGTCTTTTAATGGAATTTGTGGTTTTCTTCCCCTTCAAAAAGGGAATATCGCTGTTCTTTTTTTTGTTGTTTGGAGGGTAATTTACACTATACAATTATTAAGTGGAAAACATGTTTACAGTTTATCAAATTTGTTTTTGGGTTTTTGTTTTTGGTTTATGATTTTTTGATGAAATAAATAGCGGCCGACTTAATGCATCTGTTGGAATGCCATTTGATTTTTGTATGGATATTGAGATAAAAAAACTATATCAATAATATTAACCAAAAATTGATGAATCAAAAAAAAATTTAATTGGACATAATTTATTTCATTCTATTGCTGAAATGTGTATGTTAAGAACGTTTATGAATATGCTTTACTTATATGGGGATTTGCAGGTGTGCGCATCATATAGGGTTTCAATTGTTACAGAACATCAACCCCTTTTTGCCTCTCTACATAAGAAATGTAGATGCTGAAAATCTGAATATCAAAATGTGAAAGAGTGCTTTAAATGCTTGCCAAGCCATCGACTACGTCAGATATTTAAGATAAGAACTGCCAACCTGATGCTAGGATCTTTGAAGTACCTTAGAAGAACCGAACATTTGTATAATTTGTTAAGACTCGACACGCAGCAATTTTAGAGGAAACGTCACGGAATTTTGCCTATTGATTCGGTTTGGGGATGAAGTGAACGAAAAACTTTATTTATATTTGATTTTTTGACCGCTCTAGAGACTATATGCATGACCCAAACATTACGAAATTTCACATGGTGAAATGGATTGGACCAAGTCGTCACATCTTATAAAAATTTTCAATTAAGGAGGGTTGTGTGACGTAGTTATCATACAATGGCATCGGCCAATTTTTAGTAATTTGAAAGATTAGCCTCATTTTGCAACATTAAGACTTTAATTTTGCCAATCGAGTTCATGGTTGGTAAAATCATCTTTGTTGTTAAAAAGGTAGTTATTGAATTGCTTTCCAATTATAACAAAAAGTCGGGCATTTGTATGTGCCCTATTTTAAAACATTAACATATTCCATAATTTTTGTATAGACGTTTTTATTCTCCATGAATCCAATATACCAAATAATAGCCACGTCGATGAGAAGATTCGGTTGAAACCTTAATAATAGCAAAAATAGGGTCTAGTCTAAAATAATGTTTTTTTTCGTTCTCTAAGGACCTAGAATACTAAATAACAGCAACATCAGTGGTAAATGCGGATAAAATCTTCAAAATACAGGGACACAGGGACTTATTTTTAAAATTCGGTTGGAAAATGATGCTAAATCATATGATGGCGGGCCTTTTACGTGGGGGCTATATTAAAACGTGAACATATATAGAAAATGTTCTACAATCAGTTTTTACCCTCCATTATCGTGAAATGGCAAATTACAACCAATAATTGGGAAAATGCGGATAAATTAAATATTTTTCTTCTATAACCCTTTATACCAAACCAGAGTCACATACCGAAAATGGGAGCTATACCAAAATGTAAATCGATATCGATAATTTTTGGTACAAAGATTTTACGCCACATGAGAACCTGAAACTTGGGCCAACATTGATCATTTTTGGTAGGGAGAATTTCAACTCATTGAGAATACAAATGCTTCAAAAACGGATATTGGAGTCTACTGCTATATGCGACCTACCCAAAAAAGTGGACAGATATTTGCAATATCTAACTATTTGCAATACCAAACAACCTAGGAGAAGAATCAATGGATGTGTAAACTTTCCAAGCTACATCTTAAATATGGCGAGCTCTATCATGATTTTAACAGACGGACGGGCATGCAGACACATTATTATACCCTTCACCACACTATGGCCAGGGTATTATATCATTGCAACAGGCAAAACTAAATGAAAAGGCACATGAGAATATGCACAGAATCACATTCTAAGCCGATTTACGCATGCCACTCTGTCTATGTTAAATTATAAGCAAAGTACAGGTCACATTTATTATCCTAATTGGATGAAATTTGGTACAGCTCACTTATTTGGTTCAAGGACGAACCCTACTAAAATCTTTTCTGATTTAGATTTATGCAAAGTTTGTTTAAAATCGTTTCAGATTTAGATATAGCTCCCAAAGATACTTTCGTCCAATTTTATGTGAATGGTGCCCAAACTGTCAGTGATTTTTCCGACTGAGACGCAATTTAGCATAGCGTATTGAGATTGGAGTGTTGTGTATTATACATATAGAAAAAAGTCTCCCCATTCTTTGGTATTTTATTTTAATGACCTTAATGAGCTTTGTGCAGCCCCAAAAGTTTGTAACACCCCGAAATATTGGCCCTAGACCCACCCAGTATACCGATCGTCATATCTCGACTAGCTGAGTCGATCTAGACATGTGTGTCCGTTCGTCCGTCTGTCCATTATAATTTGTAAATACGATACAGGCCACAGTTATGGACCAATCTTCACCTAATTTTGTATGTAGGATGGGTTCTGGCCAATGAAGACCCCTATTGTTTTTGGTAAAGATCGGTTAATATTTAGGGGATGAAATGGACCAAAAACGTTATTTTTGTCTGATTTTCTGTTGGCTCCAGAGGCCGCAATTATGGCCCAAATATTGTGATTTTTATACCCTTCACCACACTGTGGTACAGGGTATTATGTCTTTGTGCATATGTTTGTAACAGGCAAAAATAATCGAGATAGACTCATGGTTCCTTTTGAGAATATGCATAGAATCACTTTCTGAGTCGATTTATGCATGTCCGTCTGTCCGTCCATGTATTTTTGTTAACAAAGTACAGGTCGCATTTATGAACCGATTTGAATGAAATTTGGCACAGGTCACTTAATTGGCCTAAGGACGAACCCTATTGAAATTGCAGAAAATCGGTTAGGGTACCCCCCAATTTTCGGTATTTTGAGGTTATTTACCGCGTTTTTTAACTGAATTCGCTTAAATTTGGTACTTTGAGTTCTTTTTGGGTAGCAAATCTCCCTACTAAAAATTATAAATATAGGTCCATTTTTTCGGATAGTCCCCATATAAGTGTACCCACAATTTTCGGTATTTTGAGAGTTTTGATCGCATTTTTCGACCGAAATCGCTGAAATTTGGTACTTTGAGTTTTTATGGGGTAGAAAATCTCCCTACTAAAAATTATAAATATATTTTCATTTTTCGGATAGTCCCCATATAAGGGCACATCCAATTTTCGGTATTTTGGGGTTCTTGGACTCGTTTTATAACTGAATTCTCTGAAATTTTGTACATTGGGTTCTTATTGGGTACCAAATTACTCCACTAAAAATTATAAATATAGGTCCAGTTTTTCTGGTAGTGCCCATATAACGGTACCCCCAAATTTTTGGTTTTTTTGGGGTTCGACCGAATTGACTGTAATTTAGTACGTCGAGTTCTTATTAGGTAGCAAATCTCTCCACCAAAAATTATAAATATAGGTCAATTTTTTCGGGTAGCCCCTATATAAGGGTACACCCCAATTTTCGGTATTTTGGGGTCCTTGAGCGCGTTTTTCAACCAAATTACAAACAAACCTCCCTCCCAAAAATTATTAATATTAGTCCCCTTTTAGGGGTAGTCCACATATAACCCCCTTTTTATACCCTTCACCACACTGTGGTGCAGGGTATTGTGTCTTTGTGCATATGTTTGTAACAGGAAAAAAAATCGAAATAGACCAATCACTTTCTGAGTCGATTATGCATGTCCGAGTTACACTTAAATGTTTACAGGTGCTTACGTATTCATATATTATTTTGCAACCCATTACCACACTAGAGGGCGAAAACATAGCGCGGATCGACTTAAAATGTTTCATGAGATTCCAGATATGGTCAAAGACAACGCTTATACTTTTCGGTCAGATAATAATATTGGGATGAAGTGGAGCCAAAACTTAAGTTTTTGTGTCTTTTTCGAGTCGAACATCACAATACAACCCTTTGGTGAAGGAAACCTGGAATATTTGTTGACCTCTAGTCGGTCAAGAGGGTGCAAATATCGCGAAATATTGCTCAAACTCAGAATATAGAACCATACAAAGTTAGATTTTCTTGGAAGTTGTGTAGGGTATCATATGGTCCGCCCCGTCCGACTATACTGCTCCGCTCACTGGTTTAATATTGTATTAGGATTTTTTTTGCTGGTAACCATATTTTTCAGTAATTTTACATTATAAACAACTAACGCATTCGTCTCAAATGTTGACCGTACATAGATCTCATAATTCCAATTAATATTTATTTGTCGAAAGCAGTTCGGGAGTCTTAAATGTTTTAAATATGATTTTCATTCAATAAAATCGATTTTTACATGGCCCACCGACTTCAGAGGAGAATAGCGAATTCAAATTTGTGCACACTTTTTCTGATTCACACAATATTTTTATATACTTCCGTTTAAAATCTAGAATGTCGTTTGTCAAGTTTGCTTTAATCGGTCAAAATTTCAATTTCAAAATTATAAATTTTCCGATATTCCAGTATACAAAAATATTTCGGAATTAAAGGTGATTTATTAACCTTCTAGTTGCTTCAAATCACACACAAAAGTTCCGTTTTTACAAATCTTTTTATACAAATTTCATATTTGTTTTATAAAATTGTTTATTTCATAAACACTAATTTTGTGTTCAAAACAAACCGATTAATAATTAAATTAAATAGACCGAATTGCCTACATAAATCATAATTAATTAGTGTTTTGTAAACAACCACTAATTCTAGCAAAACATCAATTAATTTTTTCTCTCTTTACAAAATCATTCACAACAAACGAATCTGAATTTGAGTAATTTGTTGTTGATACTTCAGAAGTCATTTGCTTCAATGTGTTTTCAAAACATGGAAATTATGATAAAAAATCCCAACAAAATAAATACTTTGTTGTGACCACAATCTGATATAGGCTTCTTAAACTTATTGCCAAAGTGTTTTGATAAAATTTCTCAGGGTATTTTTTCTTGTGGGGCGAAGTGTGAAACTCATTTAAACAGTTCAACGTGTTATTCAATGGTACTCGACTAATTAATCACATTTAAGTATAAAATGATGTTATAACAACAAACATACTGACTGACTGACAAATACACACACACTCACTCCCATTTGGTTACATACACACATTCCAACATCATTAACAAATTAATCATTACATGAGTAAAATTAAACAATTTAAAATAAATGGACAACCAGTGTCTACCAAAACTAACTGTTCGTCCATTCGCCATCAATTAAACAAAACTCGAAGAAAGGCAGCCGGAAAAAAGCCACAATACACCAGAGAATGGTGTATTGTGGCTTCATGTTAAACGCCCTGCATGAAATTCAGGGTATGCTGACCGATAGACAAGTATATATGGATGAAACGAATGAAAGGATGGACAGACGGACATATGGGAGAGAATGTATACCTGTGGTGCTAGAGAAATCCATCAATTGTTACAATTGTTGATGATTTGTTGAGTTCTATCCAAGAATTGAATACCAACATTACCTTTGTTGTATAAATTTACATAACTGGTGGGGGGAATGTCCTCAGTCGGAGTCATGTGGATGTGCTATATAAACAATAGGGTGGTACATACAAATTGCTTGGATTATTGAATAATATATTGCTGTGATTATGTAGAAATTTAAATATAGAACAAAGCAAATATAAAGTATAACCAGTCAGAAAAGGACCGAAAGCATATTGGGTCCCAAAATCCCATTCTAAACTTAACTGAGAATAATGTCCTTATCTTCGTATTCTTCAGAAATATGTGAGGTGTTTGGGTTATTATTTTCATGAAATTAGAGGAGAAATATATATATTTTTGAAGCTCTACGAGGGCCACAAAATATATTTCTAACCTACACAAAAACGGTTGCAATCCGACATTTACCTTGGAAATGTTCCCATTTTAAGAAGAAGCTATATTTTTGTTGTAGCAACTGAAATACAATGAAGTCATTCCATAATGTCCGGTACTGATTTCTGTGTGCCTAAATTCAGGAAAGTTGCAACCTGTGGAATGTGTCCATAGGGAATTCTGATACAGGTGGTTTGGCTTAACTGTGCAGTAGAATAAATGCAACATGCCCTAGTCCACATGCTGGGCGTGCATGCCATATTCGTACCCAATAGGAATTTAGGCGGTTGCACCATCCCGATCTAAGCTATTGTATGTCGAGGCATCGCTTCGCTACTGCTGTGGGTGAATAAGTCTGTTCATGTAGAGTCCGATAAGTCTCTTGATCTAAGCCGTTCGTGTGATGATCAGTGTGGCTGTGGATTTGGTTGCGGATATTTCTCAGATGGAATTATTCCACAAGATCAGCTGTGTAGACGTTTATCCTCTCAGAAGACCGGCAAAAATCAAAACTCACAATTTTAGAGTTAATGATCCAGAATGTTTGTCTACATCAGACTTCATTTTGTGTAAAAAGTTTTGGATGAGTATATGTTACACACTCTGATCGAGAAGCTGTTGAAGTTCCTCTGGTCCTTGTAAGATATGAGTAGATTGAAAATTAAAAACGCATATTCTCAAAATCCTTTTTTTTTTCTTTTTTGGATTTATGCCGGTCTTGCAGCAAATGAGAAATATGTCACAAATAATATGACTCGACGCCTTGAGCGAACAATCATACGCATTCATTGCGATCTCTATACCAGATGGTAGATGCGAAATGGTTTTGGAATATCAGAGAGCTAGAGTTTGACCAATATGAGAAAATCCCTGTTTTATTCCAAGAATCTTTGACTTCCTGTTTCTAGATTTCCTAAAACGGTCGGATGTCTTCATGTCCTCCAGATGTTTTGTATCGAAAGCCTTCGGCAGGTCAAATGCCTTCATGACTGTTCGCTTGCACGGTATGTTCTGGATCAGTTCTCTACTAGTATTAGAATAGGGTTTAATGCTCTTGTTGTGTTCTGTATTTTACGGAATCCATATTAGAATTCTGGAAGACTGCCTCTCATCGATGGAAGAAATGAAATTGGATCAGGAAAGAATGCCAGAAGAGGTTTGCTGAACAACCCGTTGGTTAAAATTACTCTGTAACACTCTCTTCGTTAAATGTGACAGACATCCACTCGTCCTTCGAGAGTTAGAGATTGACCTATCTATTGTCCACAATTTAATTGCGCCGGTCACAACGTTGCATTGGTGGTCCTGCCACTTTTCCTTTTGTGCTGGCATACTTCAGGGAGAGAGAACATACTCATCATTGGTCCGTCGCCTGTTCCGAGAAGTTGTCTCAGCAAGTATATGGCGTGCGGCAGCAGTCCTGACGGAAATTACTCTCCGCTCCTCGAGGATCCCAAGGGATGTGCAGCTCACTGAAACCTCACCAATCAACATTTCCATGGTTCAGGAAAGTAAGGCGTTCAGATGTTATGAAGTCGAGTGATCTATAAACGGATTCGATGATAGGTAGGTGGTCTGAAGGGTTGATATGTTACGTAATTTATCAGACCTGGTGCCACCATAAAGATGCCTGGCGATCTGTGGTAATCCCCCATTATCCTTGGGGAACATCCTCATTCACTGTGGAATAGTTGATATATCAATTTGCTCAAGGGGTACATCGATACCCCTCTGGTCATTGCCTAGGATGCAATGCCATAACTCTGAAGGGCAATGACATTTTTTAGTATCATAAGTGCCCTAATATCCGGGAAAAATACGCGCTATTCATCGGAAAAAATTACACATTCGGCACCTTTACCTTAGCATTTCTACACTTAATGGGTCAAAAGAGTCTAGATCAAGCGAGATAGGTCTGTACTGCACGGAGTAGTGTAACAAGATTGGAATTCCCCCACATACGCTTCGGGTACACCTATGGTAGATGTGCTAGCGCAGCATGCCGAAATTTAACTCGTATCCCAGTAAACGCACCCAATCACCACATCCAATGCATCTTACCGAGACGGATATGTGGTGGATGCGGTTCTGACAGACACCCAAGAACCAAGGACTCGGATTACTCCGAGTAGTAGTATAACCACAACATAAAGCTATCCTTCAATATTGTGTGGATTTAGGGCACGTTTATCATCCGAATTGTCTGCAGTTTGGTATTTCCGGGGCTCCTATCTTATAGTGAACCTTGTTGGTCTACTTTTATTGGTCTAGACTCATATAATAGTACTTCAAAGTATTTTTTTTTTTATTAGGGCAATGTTCCTATACATTGAAATTAATTTTGTATTCTGTTTTCTATGTTGGTAAAGCCGCTTTATAGGTTATTTGAGGGCCCTGTTCACATTTCCATTCAAAGTGACTATATTTTAGTATTACAAAGTGACGTGCTTTGGCACCTCAATTTCTTCACAAAATATTTTCAATATAAGGACATTTTTGCTCCCACACAAAATGTTATGGGTCATTATAGATATATTCAAGGTCCCAGATACATTTTCTAGCCTGTATGTATGTAGTACATTAAATTTGTCATTCCGTTTGCAGCACCTCGAAATATTTACCGAAGACCCCACAAAGTATAAATATTCGTGATCTTTGTCGATTTATGCATGTTCGTCTCTCCGTCTGTATGCCCCTCTGTGTTCGTCTGATATTTTGCACAGTTATTTCTAGTACTCTTTGGATGCTTGGTATAGATCAATGTCTTGGTGTAGCCTCCATATAACTTTACCCCCCAATATTCGGTATTTTGGGGATTTGAACTCGTTTTTAAAGAGAATTGTCTGTAATTTGTATATTTTATTGGCTGACAATTATTAACATTTATCCCCGTTTTGGTATAGCCCCATAAAACGCTACCCTCCTTTTAAGTTATCATATTTTTCTCATATTTTTCGGTTTTCTCCTAGAAGCCCCATATTATTAAAAATGTCATACTCATGATGGAAGTTATAAAAAGTTCGGCCAGGCCGAACTCAACATAATTTCAACTTGTTAAGTATTTTGAATGTCCTCCTCATGGTATATGGTATTTCCAAAAGATGAACATCTATCTATGTTAACCATTGTGGAGAAGAGACTGGACCGATTACCATCATCTTCGAACTTGACCTACGTTTGGGAAAAATATTACGATGTACAAAATTTGGATCAGACATTGACTTTAAATTGCTCGAAACTATGTGGATACAAAGATACTTAGTGCCTAAAACCGATATGCCAATGAGATACATTTTTGATCGCATGTATTTGTACATATCCGTATTAGTCCTAAGACTATGGGTGTAGATATATGTCGTCCTTGAAAGGAAAAATACTTCAGTTCAACGATCGATATAAGGGTGATTCTAGGACCTATATATCCAAATTTGGAGACCGATATAATAAAAAAAAATATCCAATTACTGATGGCTTTATATGAAAATCAAAATATTCGGATAATGTTTAAAATATACCCTCCCTAAGAATCGAATGATGGTTTTGCACCTTATTTTGCCCTTGTCAACATTCATGCCACAAACTACGAAGTCAACGCAAACTGACAGTTTACAAAATGATGCATACAACAATTTACCTTTAATTTCAAAACTAAACAAAAACCACAACACACCGAAATGCATCATGTTTACATGACAGAGTAGTAGATGCTGTCGTTGTTGTTGTTCCCCTTGTTTCCTCTGTTTTTTTCTGTAGGCTTGTGTAAACAATTGGCCATATCTTCACAGTAGAATGTGGTGAGTCGGAACTAGCGTGGCGATCGGGGACATGAGAAGAGTTTTTAGCGGAAAACGAATGCTAACATTTAAATGGATTTAAATGAATAATGAAAAGTGTAGGTTTACCCGTGATCATGTAAGTCGAATATATATTTAAAGTCGACGAAATGAAAGAACATTTTTTTTGTTTTTTATTTGCCTGGGAAAATATTACAAACAAACAGAAAAGCAAAGTAAATTGACGGGTGCGTAACCATAACACATAAATGCAATAAACGTTTCATGTTTTGTCTTCAAGATTCATTTTTGTTTTGATCCTAAAGACAACAACATAGCTGTGGCCCTGTTTTCCGGTGCAGTGATGCCTTCTCGTTGTGCTCGTGGATTTGTTGAAATGACAGATTGTGATGCCGCTTAAAAGCACACGTGAATAGTAAATAGACCGCCCGCCCATTAATAATGTTCCACCAGCAGCAGCCGCAGTACCTTTGTGCAATGTTAAAAACAATTATAGACAGCGTTGACACACAGCACGGATTTATCCGTTCATCCGTTCAGTCAGTCAGCAAACAAGCCCACAGACGAAGAACGATTATTTAAAACCAAACAAAGCAAAGTGTCAATTGTTCGTTCACAAATCAAAAATTACAAAAAAAGGTAACAACATAAACGATAACAAAAGAGACAATGTGACAGCAACAACAGCGACGGAAATAACAATATGCAATCTGTCATTTGCAACCATGGCTGGGTAGCAATCAAATGCGTAGCAATTTTATTTAATCGACAGTAATTAATCGCAGCAGGATAAGAATTTTGCAATTCAATTTATGCTAATCTCCTGTTAGCTAGCTACTGATGTTGATTTATGTAAGTTGTCGAGGGAAATAGACAGGCATAAAACTAGGAAGTAGAATTTAAATATTATCGGTGAATTGAACAACGAACGTGTTATATAACGCGCAGGGTATGTTTCGCGAAAAGAAACAAGGGAAAGGTTAACTGGGATAAGTATTTGTACCATAAATATAATACCGACCTTCAAAAGAGACATTTACAAATGACAATTTAAATTACTACCCTAACCACTCAAGGTTTCAGTTTCAAATATATCTAAGTCCCATAAAAACTGACCAAATTGATCCAAGCGAAATATATTTTGAAGATAATTTTATGTAGGTATTGCATTCGTAAGAGAAAATCATTTAAGGAAAAAATGATGTACAACCAATAAAAAGGAAAGTATTAAAGTCGGCCTGGGCCGACTATATGATACCCTTCACCAATTTAGGCATATTCAACATATGTATCCTAACAGACGTCGCATTTTTGCAGGAACATTGACATGAATATGTGATCTTTATATATAAGGGAGCCGACTAACATCAATCCATACACATGCCTTTCTGCAACATGTGCTAAATTTCATTTCATTGGGCAGATTTAGAATCGTTTGCGTACAATGGGGCAAATTTATGTGAACGGGTGCAAGCAAACTTGATACACGATATTCGGTATTCTCAATCAGACAACCACTTGAAATATATATGGAAGCTAAGTCTATATCTGCACCAATTTCAACAAAACGCAATAACGTCATTCTAGTCTCAATTTGATACGTTGTACATTAACCGACGAAAATTTATATGCGGGAGCTATATCTTAATCAAAACCGATTTTCACACATCATTCTATACTTATGCCAAATTTCGTGCAAATCGAAAGATATATAGGGACTTTGGTACACCGTTTACCCAAAATCGAACGAAAATATATATGGGAGCTATATCTGTATCTGAACCGATTTTCACGCAACTTAGCACACATCATTCTGAACCTAATTCAGTGCGATCTACCAAAATTCGTGCAAATCGAAAGATATATATATATATATATATTTGGTGCCCCATTTACCTTAAATCCGACGAAAATATACATGGGAGCTATATCTATATCTGAACCGATTTTCTCAATTTGGGCCAAATACATGACTTGTACTTTGTTTACAATTTAACATTTACAGACGGACATGCATAAATCGACTCAGAAAGTGATTCTATGCATTTTCTCGAAAGGAGCCATGGGTCTATTTCGTTTCTTTTTGTCTGTTACAGACTTATGCACAAAGACATAATACCCTGTACCAGAGTGAGGTAAGGGTATACAGATTTGGTAAAAATGTTTAAAATACCCAAAAATGGCATATATGATGACAAATAATGTCAAACAGGAATCTATATCGAAAATTTGATTCATCGATCTATATATCGACGCCTCCGAACCATAGTATGCTAAGTCTGAAAAGTGAGTTTTGCAGTAGAAGCTCTCAAAGTATGGAAGTTTCATATATCTTACAAGTTAAGTACATTTTTGCTTATAACTTTGGTTTGGATTGGCCGATGATTACCAAAATTTCAGAGAATATAAATTAAGGACTGTAGTATCTAAAAACGCAAAGAACTTTAAAACATGCTAAGTCTACTTAGCATACTATGGTTCGGAGGCGTCGATATGAACGTTATGTCAAAAAATGGGTATATACCGAAAACGTTCTGTGTCTTCCTCTCCAAGAACACGGAATGCCAACTTATAGCCATTTACAACTTAAAATTGTGCTGCTTCTTAATATAAGGACTATGTATGCATGGACCTATATCTGAAGGGGACCCCAAGATCTTCCTTATTTTTATAACCTCCACCATAGTATGGAGGGTATATTAATTTTGTTTTTCCATTTGTAAATCATCGACATAATCATTTGCGACCCTATGAAGTACATATATTCTGGGTCAGCATAAAATTCTACGACGATCTTAGCATGCCTGTCTGTTGTAATCGCTCTTGCGTCTAAACGAATTGTTTGCAGGCAGGTCAAGTTCGAAAATGGGTCACGTTTAGGCATATAAGGGTACCCCCCAATTGTACCCCCCCTCATCTTCAAACGTCGGGCGTCCATTTCGGTATGTTCAACTTCCTACTGTCTGTAGTATAGTATTGCGATTTCTACTGGAAGACCCAATCGATTTTAGATAATTTGACTACCTCTTGTGGATTTTTGTTTTGGCTCTAGGTCAATTGAAAAACTCGTTGGTTATGTTTTTTTTTTTTTTATTATACCCTTCATCACACTGTGGTACAGGGTATTATGTCTTTGTGCATATGTTTGTAACAGGCAAAAGGAAACGAGATATACCCATAGTTCCTTTTGAAAATTTGCATAGAATCACCTTCTGAGTCGATTTATGCATGTCCGTCCGTCCGTCTGTCCGTCTGTTGGTGTTAAATTGTAAGCAAAGTACAGGTCGCATTTATAATGGATGAAATTTGGCATAGGTCACTTATTCGGCCCAAGGACGAACCCTATTGAAATTGGGAAAAATCGGTTCAGATTTAGATATAGCTCCCATATATATATTTAACCGATTTAATGTAAACGGTCCCTATATATCTTTCGATTTGCACGAAATTTGGTACAGCCTAATCAATTAGGTCTAGAATGATGTCTGCCAAGTTTCGTGAAAATCGGTCCAGATTTAGATATAGCTCCCATATATAGTTTCGTCCGATTTCATGTAAATGGTGCCCCAAAGTACCTATATATATTTCGATTTGCACGAAATTTGGCATATCGTACTAAATTAAGCCTAGAGTGATGTCTGCCAAGTTTCGAGAAAATCGGTCCAGATTTAGATATAGCTCCCATATATAGTTTCGTCCGATTTCATGTAAATGGTGCCCCAATGTCCCTATATATATTCCGATTTGCACGAAATTTGGCAAACCGTACTGAATTGAGCCTAGAGTGATGTCTGCCAAGTTTTGAGAAAATCGGTTCAGATTTAGATATACCTCCCATATATAGTTTGGTCCGATTTCATGTAAATGGTGCCCCCAAAGTCCCTATATATCTTTCGATTTGCACGAAATTTGGCATATCGTACTGAATGAAGCCTAGAGTAATGTCTGCCGAGTTTTGAAAAAATCGGTCCAGATTTAGATATAGCTTCCATATATAGTTTCGTCCGATTTGATGTAATTTGTGCCCCAAAGTCCCTATATATCTTTCGATTTGCACGAAATTTGGCATAACGTACTGAATTGAGCCTAGAATGATGTCTGCCAAGTTTCGTGAAAATCGGTCCTGATTTAGATATAGCTCCCATATATAGTTTCGTCCGATTTCATACAAATGGTGCACCAAAGTCCCTATATATCCTTCGATGTGCACGAAATTTGGCATAACGTACTGAATTGAGCCTAGAGTGATGTCTGCCAAGTTTCGAGAAAATCGGTCCAGATTTCTATATAGCTCCCATATATGGTTTCGTCCGATTTCATGTAAATGGTGCACCAAAGTCGCTATATATCTTTCGATTTGCACGAAATTTGACATAACGTACTGAATTGAGCCTAGAGTGATGTCTGCCTTGTTTCGTGAAAATCGGTCCAGATTTAGATATAGCTCCCTTTTATTATAGATTGATTTTAAGTAATTGACGCACCAAGGAACCAATAGGCTGATAGGAACAAAACGTTCTAAAATTAGTATAACCTAACCTGTGAAAAGTTTGTTTGAAATCGCTTAATATTTGGACAGAGCTTCCATATATATTTTCGCCCGATTTCAAGTAAATTGGGCATCAAACTCCTCAGTTAGTCAGATTGACATCAAATTATGCACAACTTACAAAATTGAGCATAGAATTACGTAGTTGCGTTTTGGAGAAGTACAGATATAGCCCAACGGATGACCTATTTCTATTTGTTTGAAGTCGATTTACATACTTTATGGATAGCTCTAGGTAGATTCACATGTAGATAAATATCACTATAGTCGGCCCCGTCCGACTTTACTACTTTCCTTACTGGTTTTTATTTTCCAATATTTCGACTGTCTTTGGCAGTCATCTTCAGGGAAATATTTTATGGGAAAATCAATCGATTTTTATCACCGTCTATGCTAAACTACCCATTTCATGGTGGATTGTGTACAGAGTTCATCCTGATCGAACATAAAGAAATTTTTACTTATTATAGATTTGAGTTTTGTTTACAAATTCCTACATTATAAGATTCTTAATAATATTCTTTTCTTATTTTTCAGTTTTACACCTAATGACGATAACAATGTAAGTATTTCACACTGATTGTATTTATAAAATTAAGACATTCGATATTTTATTTAATCTTTAGTTTTTTGCATATCGAAATAATAAATTTAACGAAATCATTTCAATATTCTTTCAAATCTTCTTGTCTGGGAAGAAAAGTTAAACCTCTTTTATCAAAATTTCTTTTTTTATTAAAAAAAAGGCCATTGAACTATCTGAATCGTTTCGGTTGGCCTAATAAAGATTTCTTCGACACTTCAGTTTAATTTTCTCACTTGAATTTTTGAGATTAACCACAAGATAATCGCATTCTTTTGTTGTTGTCATGGTCTCTTGAGAATTTTGTAGTCCAACAGAACAGAACAGAACAGAACAGAACAAAAACACCTTAATGCCCGCACCTTTCCACATAACCAACAGAAGATATTTCAACATCTGTACATTTCATAAAAATACAACAAAATTTAATTTTGTGAATAAAATAAAATTCATCGGCCTGCTAGCCCGTTCAGCCAGCCGGCCGTCCAGCCAGTCAGGCAGTCACTATCATTACTAATTGATATGCGAGTTTCTTTTATTACCTCTTTTAGATACCTTTGATTTTATTGTTTTTTTGTATTTTTCGTTTTCATTTTCTTCCCTGTTGGTTCTGCAGCTGCATTCAAATCAATGTCTTTGCCACAATCAAACTGCGCCTACGCAATTGTCAATGTGCTCTTCTTCTTCAGCCATCGATTGATGCATTTCGAAAAACTGTCGTTTCATTTCGTCTTCTTCTTTCAAATGGGGGCCACCCATAGTGACAGTTTGTGGTGGTGCATCTTTTGGATTTGAAGATTTTGTTTTCGTTTCATCAACATCGTCATCATCAACATCCCTTTTGACACGAATGCCCAACCCATTGTGTTGTTTTCGTTCGTTTGATACATGTTGTATTGCATGTAATTATAACATTAGTTGCATGTAACATCCAACCAAAGATTATAGCTCAAATAATGGGTGTTAATTGCCTTCGGAAAAACGAATGTTTTCCCCTCACCGAATGTTCTACCAATGTTTGAACAGTTTTTTCGAAAATTTTATTGCATGAAACTGTTCGGTGTAAATTTCAATACGTCACAAAAAACATAGAATAAGAAAAAAAACTGCAACACATGTGTTTCATCGTTCTTCTGTACTTAAAATCACTTTATGTGGTGTTTCATTGTTTTGCATCTTCAGAAGTTTGCAGGCAAACAGATGGTATGTTTTCTTGAAAATTTCATTTGATTGTTTTGAGTGTCTGTATTTTATTTCTTGTTTCTTTTGTAGTTCTTGAAGTCAATGTCATTACTAGATACTACATGGATTGAAATCTCATTCACTTATACTTTCTTGGAATATCGACATGTAGCAGACATTTCCACAATGGCATGTTTTATGGCAAAAGTACATGTTTCAAAATCAAACATTTCAAGTATTTTCCCATATATTTAAATAATATAATGATCTCTGAAAATTGTTAAATGTTTTATGGTGATATAAAACAATGTTTAATAAAAATAAAAGTATACACCATAAAGTTGATGTGTGAAACAACTTCATTCAAACATATGGAAATGCAAGTCATATAAACATTTTTCCAATAAACACACTTAATAGTCCCGACATAAAGTCTCGCATAATTTCGAAGATTTCGGCTGGTATGATTTCAGATTAGTGGGACAAAGGGATTAGATATAATACATGTCAAGATTATTATCCAATGACATAAAATCGCACGAAATTAAATGTGTGATCTATATAAATATATGAACCAATTTAAATTAACCCACATCGAGCAAAATTAGTTATGGGAGCTATATGTAAGTCTGGACTGAGTTCAAGCTAAGTTGACACAAACCATTTGGAATGCTGCAACATAGCGTGCTGTCCAAAATGTAATCTCAATCGGAGCAGATAGGACCATATATGGAAGCTTTATATCGATTTGGAATCAGTACGCAATGCCATATTTCATTATATATACAGCTGTGTTCATTAAAATAGTAGTGCAGTAAGTACTGAACTGTAAAACTGTTTAGAAACAATTAAATTTTATACCCTCCATTATAGTATGGAGGATATATTAATTTTGTCATTCCGTTTGTAACTTATCGAAATATTCATTTCCGACACTATAAAGTATATATATTCTTGGTCAGGGTAAAATTCTAAGACGATCTAGCCATGTCCGTCCGTCTGTTGTAATCACGCTATCTTCTGAAGGAAATGAGATAGGATGCTGAAATTTTGCATAGGTTTGTCTTTTGTCTGCAGGCAGGCAAGTTCAAAGATGGGATATATCAATCCACGTTTATGCATAGCTCCCTTATAACAGTACCCCCCAATTTTCGTTATTCTTGGGGTTCTTGAGCGCGTTTTTCAAGCGAATACGCTGAAATTTGGTACATTGAGTTCTTATTGGGTACTAAATGTTTCGACATCATCAGTGAACATTGGATAAAATTCAATTGGATCAAATATTTATCTAGATAGCACATTTAATTTCGCCCGATTCCAACTCAATGATACTCCAAAGATTTTATGTCTTTTCTACCTACAGTATAGTGTAGATATTAACATCTCTTGTATATACAGAAAGTGGTGAAGGGTATCATATAGTCCGCCCCGTCCGACTTTTTTTGAAACAAATTTGGTCCACAGAAACATGGGGTCTAGGACCAATATTCAAAACCATAATCGGTTTTAGAAATATCGGTATAGGTACAGCTTTTGGTATGTTCGCTATATTTTTATTTCAAGTACCTTTTTGTATATCTATGGTGGAGGGGATCCAAAGTTCGGCCCGGACGAACTTAACGCCTTTCAACACATTTTTCAACACATTTTTTTCGAAAAAAATATTATTTTCTATTAAAAAAATAATAATAAAAGAAAATATGTATTCCAAACTTGGCCTGTTCATAAAAATAATAGTAAGTAATTAAAAAAGAAAATAGCACAAAACCAGTGAGCGGAGCAGTATAGTCGGACGGGGCCGACCATAAGATACCCTACACGACTACCACAGCACACAAACTTTCTGCAGATGTTTATTTCGAGCCTGGGCAATATTTCGTGATATTTGCACCCTCTTAACCGATTAGAGATCAATAGCACCTCTTTCTTACACTGACATATTTTCTGAATATTCCCAATATTCGGTACAGCCCTTTTAATTGCTTGTCCAGATTCCCTGTACCGTGAGTTGTGTTGTGATGTTCGAAAACAAAAAAAAAGTAAGATATGGAGTGCCAATAAAGTAAACGAATCTGTGTATTAGCTTTTATGTCGATATTTACTGGTCGTTAAGTTATTTAAATGTGAAAAATGTCTGTAAAATCATCTTAAAAATAATACTACGAATTCCCCTGAAGAAGTGGCCAAAACAAAAAATTAAGTTTTCGGTCCACTTTATTGAAAATTTTATAGGCCTGGAACCTCTTGGAAAATTTAAAAGCGATCAGCGCTATATTTCTGCCCTCTAATTTTAATGGGTTACTAAATAATTTCTGAATACGTAAGAACCTATTAATATTTAAGTTTAACTCCCACATCCGAGTACATACGACAATATAATTGGTATCAATTTAAAGGTCAACCACTCCTCTTGGATATACTGCCAACTCCTCGGGTCTATGTGTTACACAAAGGTCAGTGTCCATTTGACCCGCTAAATAATGACCGATCTTTATCAAAACAGGTATGCTTACTCTTTGGCCCGATCCCCTTCTCCATGTAAAATTCCGCGATGTTCGGGCCATAATTGCGACAAAAATTAAGAATTTGGTCCATTTTATCCCCCAAATATTAGCTGGTCTTTACCAAAAACAATAGCGGTCTTCATTGCCTGGAGACACCTATTGAAAGATACATTCATCTGCTTTTTTACACAACATGAAGTCTGATATAATATAGACATGTCTTCAAATTCACATTTTTTTTAGTTAATAACACTGTGGCAGAAAGGGAACGGTATAGACATCATACATATATATTTTGATTTAAACTAGTATCTATGTTATAAATTATAAAATTCCCTATAAGCTAATTTAAATAACCAATAAAAATTTTATACATTTAGAAAAGACATTAAAATATTTACGACTCGTGTGAAATAGTCATCCTCTTTCGTGCGCACGCATACACATACGTGCACAAAAATTCTTGTACAAACATATGTATGCCAGCATTAGGTGCAGTTTGTATACACGAACTAAATTCACAGGAACGTAAATTTTTTTGGCACATACCGACACATTAATTCAATTTGATGTGATAACTTTCGTTTATACGATTTATCGTCCACTTGAATTGAGTGGGTTATATAAAATATTTTTATATATAATCTGAAATGTTCAGGCTAAGTTTGGATGTACATGAAAAATCTTCGGAATGCACAATAAAAAAAGAAAATAAAATTTATATCGTAACATAACAGGAAGGAATGTGAAGAATTTCACTAATTAAATTGACACTAATTGTATTACAAGTATGAATATTGTCCCGTTACATCAAATAGTTTTGTCACGTTGACATGTATTTAATTTTTTGGTATTCAGATGCTGTGCATTTTTCTGATTATATGGTTACGTTGACAAGAATTCATATCTTCAATATTCTAATTCTCCTGATGAAGTTGAGTAATTTTATTTATAATTTTTTTCTCCAGACAATAGCTTCTTCGAACATCCACGTATGAAAAAAACTATAATTTTGCTCCCCAGTAGTTATATATACAGGACTCTTGAATATAAAATTCACACCTCGCAACCAATCAGCGTTATTAGATATTGATAATCCAAATTACCACATACTGGGGAAAATCTACAATAATGAAATAAGTTTATTTAAAGTGTGGGTGGCATCACAATGGTTGTATATTTAAGTGGTACCACCCAAAGCCGATACTTGAGGTGGTTCTCAGCACTAGAAAACTACAATTTATAGCGTAACCAACTTCTTTTGACTAAAATGTTTCCCATGCATTTAGTCTCCAAGTCAAAGAAGCTCCATGTTTAAGAAACGCCCATTCCTATAAATATGCATATATTAACTTTCCATAGTTGTTTGGAATTACATGAACTCTTCAGGGAAAGGGATTTCAGATGGAAGAGGAGAAGAAACTTCATGTCATTTATCCAGTCGTTTGCTTCCCTTATCACAGTTTTAACATTCTTGACGGATGCTTTCAATTGATCGTAATTGCTGAACAAATCCTGCACAATGATGCACTCGATGTTCGGTGATTTAGTCGACTCAAATCATCAATGACACCTCGAGCTGTTTTCATTCCTTCTCTTTGAAAATTTCCTGCAATCGAAAAAAAAATCATCAATAACAAGTGATACTTTATTGAAAGGAGTAGCTACAACACAGAGCCTGAAAGCGAATTCTAAAAATATCAGAGTTTGTGTCCTACAGAAATCTGAAGATATTGACTCAGTCATGGAAAGCTACATTAAATCGAGTGTATGCCTTTCCTAATTCACTTTAGGCAATCCGCAAGAATCGGTTGGGTTTGTGCAAAAATATGATTTAGCATCGTTGAAGAGCTAAATTGATTTAGAAATGGATATGTGGTCTGCTAACAAAATTCCAGCCTATATTTGGAATCCGATCTCAAATCTTACATTTGGTTTGCAATCTAACCAAGTATGTGGTTGGACCCCCTGTATGAGAATGGATATAATTTGTATGCCCTATACAACTATGTTGTGGCCCCAAGAGTTTGTAATGCCGAAAAATATTGGTGCTAGACTCACCTTTTAGTATACCGATCGTCATACATCGACAAGCCGAGTCGATCTAATGTCCATCCGTCTGTCAATTAAATTTGTAAACACTATAAAGCCCACAGTTATGGACCAATCGTCGCGATATTTTGCATGTGGGACGAGTTCCGGCCAACGAAGACCCCTATTGTTTTTTGTAATTACGATTAACATTTAGGCCAAAGCTTTATTTTTGACTGTTTTTCTGCTGACGAGGAGCTTACATACTTATTTGTTCCATAAAAAAGATTTCCAGGCGCGTCTGTCTTGTGCGCAGCTCTTCCAATTTGAAATATCATGTTCCATGATGTTGTCTTCCATTTGATCCTTCCATCGAATTCGTAACCTTCCCCTTTTGAGCTGGGGCATCCCCATCTATTCTCACATCATGACCTAGATAACGTTGTCGCTTCAGCTCGATACGTCTGACTATTTTCAAAACAGATGTCATTAGTTTTATTTATGGCGGTACCAAGGTACATAAAATCTTTGACTTCTTCGTAACAGTAGTTATCTACTGGACGTCTTGCGCGTTGATACCAGCAGCTTGGTATCCTCGCCATTTACTGCCAGATCTACTTTGGCAAACTCCTCAATTTGTTCAAAGTAGGTCGCTACCGCTCGCAATTATGTCGATGTGATCGGTGTAGGCGAGTAACATGTGCTACCTGGTGTACAGAGTGTCATTTCTGGTCACCTTTGCCTCTCGTATGACCTTTTCCAACAGGATGTTAAAAAGGTCACACGCCAAACTGTCACCTTGTCTGAATACTCGTTCGGTATTAAAAGGCCTCGAAAGATGCTTTCTGACTTTAACTGCTGACCATGTGCCAGTTAAAGTTATCCTGCATAGCCGTATTAATTTTGTAGGACTGCGGAACGCAGACTTCGCTTTAAATACCTCTGATCGAATATGGCTGTCGAATGCTGTTTTATAGTCGACAAAAGGTGAAATGTTTTTCGTGGATCTATTCCAAGATTTGGCGCAGAGTGAAAATCTGGTCAATGGTTGATTTGCTAGGCCTGAAGCCGCATTGGTATAGTCCAATAATATCGTCGACCATTGGCTTCAGTCGTCCACGCAGTAGCACTGTATATGCGATGGGAAGGAGACTTATTCCTCTATAGTTGGCACATATTGTCTTGTCTCCTTTTTATGCACCACACACAGAATGTTGAATTTCTAATCATTGGGTATGCATTCCT
Organism: Musca vetustissima; assembly: GCF_032173495.1. NCBI lineage: Eukaryota > Metazoa > Arthropoda > Insecta > Diptera > Muscidae > Musca > Musca vetustissima. The sequence continues at coordinate 206,513 of NW_026879778.1, read as the reverse complement.
CTAGCCAAATTGTGCTAATCAATTGGGTGATCCAGTCATATCCGTCGGGTTCATATATAATTACAATTCGTTCGTAAAAAAGTTGGAGAGCTGCAATTGTGTTCAAAGAAAGTCTGAACAGCTTAAGAATTTAGTCCAAAGACGAACCATATTGGAGGAAATTGGTTCAGATTTATAAATAGCTCTATAAATCTACATGCATTTTTGACAACCTTTCTTCGATTGTGATGAAATTTTGTATACATTGTTTTATTCGACAATGTCAGGCAATTGTCCACCAAAGATGCCACGTCTGTTCAAACGACATGTTTATACCTTCTACCATATAATGAAGTCTATATGAAATTTGCCATTCCGCCGTTTTTAACACCTCGACATGTGTAACCGTCTGTCTGTAGATAGAATTACGATAGAGATTGAAATATTTAAGATAAAGCTTTGAAATTTTACACATACATTGCTATTACTCTCAGAATGTTTGGTATGATATTCTTGGTTGAATCTTCCACAAAAAATTATAAGTTCGGGCCCACATTTTAGGGTAGCCTCCAGAAAACGTTTCCCTAAATTGTCAATATTCTTTTACACTTTCAATGGTTTCCAACAGTTATGTACAATTTTCGGTATGTCCAAGGACCTAGCCTAATTATACCCTATACAACTATGTTGTCATGGTATTATAGCTTTGGGAGTTTGTAACGCCGCGAAATATTGGTCCTGGACCCACCTTTAAGTATACCGATCGTTATATCTCGACTAGCTGAGTGGATCTAGACTTGTGTGTCCATCCGTCCGTCCGTCTGTCCAGATACACGATACAGACCACAGATATGGACCAGTCTTCACGAAATTTTGCATGTAGGATGGGTTCTGGCCAATGAAGACCCCTATTGTTATTCGTAAAGATCGATTAATATTTAGGGGATGAAATGGACCAAATACTTAATTTTTGTCGGTTTTTCTGGAAGCTACAGAGGCGGCAATTATAGCCCAAACATCTCGAATTTTTACATGGAGAAGAGGATCGGGCCAAAGAATAAGCATACCTGTTTTGGTAAAGATCGGTCAAATAGACCCTGACTTTTGTGTGAAAAGTTAAAAAAATGTATTCAATGGCGTATATATTTACACCTGAATGACATAGTATATCCAAGAGGAGTGGTTGACCTTGAAATTGATACTAATTGTATTGTCGTATGTACTCGGATGTGGGAGTTACACGTAAATATTTATAGGTGCTTACGTATTCAGATATTATTTAGTAAACCAATATCACACTAGAGGGCGAAAATATGCCGCTGGTCGCTTTGAAATTTTGCATTAGGATCCATGTATGGTCAAGGACAATGCCTATAACTTTCGGTGATGATCAGATAATAACATTGGGATGAAGTGGGTTAACAACTTAATTTTTTGTGGTTTTTTCGAGTCAATCAATAAGTCAAAATTGAAACCCGAACATCACAACACAACCCACGGTGAAGGGAATCTGGACAAGTAATTGGAATATGAATGAATATTAGTAATATTTGTTGACCTCTAGTCGGTCAAGAGGGTGCAAATATCGGGAAATATTTTCCATGCTCAGAATATAGAACCACAGAAAGTTAGATTTTCGTGGAAGTTGTGTAGGGTATCATATGGTCGGCCGCGTCCGGCTGTACTGCTCCGCTCACTGGTTTTCAAATCTGAATGTCTATAGTTTTGAATTTTGTTTCCCTCGATAGTAAAGCTCTCATATCAATTTCCCGATTGGTTATAGGTACTTTTATGTCTCACCTCATGGAGAAGAATATTAAAAGTTCAAACCTCCCGAATTTAACGACACTTTTAGATATTATTTATTGCCAATATAATTCCACACCTGGTTACTTCAGCCAAAAAATAGATAGATTTTCAATTTCTAGCTCAAATTCATTCATAATATACCAACAGCCACCACCCAATATTCTGCATGACAGTTTGTATGCATAGAAATAGGTGTTAGCGAAAGCCATTTTATTGAACAAATTATGGCTATGTAAATTATATTTTAAGCAATTTATGTCGATATTTTTATGGGAATTTATATTAAACATATCCCCACTTTATGTTCTGCACAACCCTTTACAAAATTGTCTCTCTACAAAACGGTTTTATTGTCTGTATGTGTTTTATGGTAAGAATAAAGGGTTTGAGTTGGTGTGAAATCAAAAATACATATGCACAGCTAATAAATTATATTACAAGCCGTTCATTTAGCAAAAAACGAGAAGAGTACTGACTGAGTTATGAATTTTAGTATCACACTGTTTTTTTTTTTTTTTTTTTTTTTTTTTTTTTGCAAGCACTCTTCACAAATTGGGCTATGTGCAGGGCAATATATTCATATGTGACAACGTTAACTACAAATATAATAGAAGGATACACATACATATTTGATATTCACAAATTCTAATACTTTCAAGCATGCAGTTAGGCATACAGACATCCACGTGTAATGTGATTATTGCCAAAAAGGGAGAAACGAAAAACGGTGTTGATGTCAACATTGGTTGTTCCAGACGATATAAGACCCACACGAAAGACATCCAACCCCGCTGTAATGCATCAGGTGGATTTGCTGTTCATCTAACATTTATAGACAAAAAACAACAAGGTTTCAGTCAACGAAGAAAACAAGCAAAACAAATTGTTTTTCACAACAATGAATAGATTGGAGATGGGGCTTACATTGGTTATTATTCCAAAATCCTTGCAAAGAATGGAAATAACTTAAAAACAAATTTATTACAAAAACAGTAAGGAAAGTAACCAAGGCGGGGTCGATTTGTTGATACCCTACAAAAATTGGATATACAGAAGATGTACTCTCATAATTCTGATACCGTTAGTATCTAACCACAAAGGGCCTTAAATTAATCTATCTACTCACATATAATATACTCATGCTAGCGTTTTATTCCAATCCTCGAAATACCAGTGATAAAAACTTTCACATTTGACCGAAACTTTCACATTTTTCGGTTTTGGAGTTTTCCTTTGAGATAATTGAGCTAGCCATAAATCCATGTCTCGCCACCAGTTATGATCTTTTTGAGGTAATCTCGATTGTCGTTGATGATATTCAACATGCGATACTTTTCAAAGGCTTTACTAAGTCCCTAAGGCATGAGATAATACAGGAATTTTCAATTAAAAGGGATTTTTTTTTTCAAATGTTATGCAAAGATACTAAGGGACGGACATTTAGGAAATTGTTCAAGGGTTATTCTGAGATTTTATGGCGTGAATTTTTAGCAACTTTGATGAAAATAGCTTAAAAGAAAGCTAAACGTCTCCTTTTTTATATTTATACCATAGAACATGATATTCTTCCATAGAAGACCTGAAGGTTTATTTCATAGATGATTCGAAGATCTTCTTTCATATGTGAGCTGAAGGTCTTCTTCCATAGAAAAGCTGAAGGTCTTTTTCCATAGAAGAGTTGAAGACCTTCTTCTATAGAAACGTGAAGGTTTTCTTCCATAGAAGAGCTGAAGGTCTTCATCCATAGAGGAGCTGAAGGTCTTCTTCTTCCATAGAAGAGCTGTAGGCATTCTTCTCCCATAGAAGAGCTGAAGGCGTTCTTCTTCTATAGAAGAACTAATGGGATTCCTCCATTGAAGAAGAGGTGTTGATCTTCATTTTATAGGAAAGCTGAACATATTTATACCCTTCACCATACTGTGGTACCGGGTATTATCTCTTTGTGCATATGTTTGTAACAGGCAAAAGAAAACGAGATAGACACATGGTTCCATTTGAGAATATGCATAGAATCACTTTCTGAGTCGATTAATGCATGTCTGTCAGTCTGTCTGTCCATGTTAAATTGTAAACAAAGTACAGGTCGCATTTATGATCCGAATTGGATGAAATTTGGCATAGGTCACTTATTTGGCTCAAGGACGAACCCTTTTGAAATTGGGAAAAAATCGGTTCAGATTTAGATATAGCTCCCATATAAAGTTTCGTCCGATTTTATGTAAATGGTGCACCAAAGTCCATATATATCTTTCGATTTGCACGAAATTTGGCATAGAGTACTGAATTAGGTCAAGAATGACGTGTGCCAAGTTTCAAGGAAATCGGTTTAGATTTAGATATAGCTCCCGATTTAAGGTAATTGTTGCATGTGTAAGGATTGATTTTAGTCGGTTTACTTATAGATAGAGATTGCATTTTTAAGTTCGTTCAATTTCATGTCTACGTTCCTTCGAAAAGACGACATCTGTAAAGACACATATGCATAATATCCCCAAAGTGGTGAAGGGTATCATATAGTCGGCACAGTCCTTACTGGTTTTCTTCATAGAAGAGCTAAAGTTCACGTTGCTTTGAAAAGCTCAATACCTTCTTCATATAGAAGAGCTCAAGGTCTTCTGGTTTGGAATCAAATAACCTTTAAGAAGACCAGAAACTTCTGTTACGAGAGACCAGATAGTGGTACATATAGAAGTTCCCTTAAGTTCGTCTGTAGTTCACTTTCTACCTCGCCTAAAAGGTCCCTGCAGCTCGCTTATAAAGGCTCCATTAACCCGCCTATAAAGGCTCCCTTCAGCTCGCCTATAAATGCTTCCTACTTCAGCTCGCCCATAAAAGTTTCCTGTTTCAGCTCGCCTATAAAGGATCCCTGCTTCCACTCGCCTATAAAGTTTGCCTGCTTCAGCTCGCCTTTGAAGGCTCCCTGCTTCAGCTCCCTTCTGCTCGCCTATAAGGGCTCCTTATTTCGCATTGTCTATAAAGGTTTATTTTTCTCAAAATTGATCAAATTTTTTTCGGAGACTTCGGAGACTCACGTTGCAAGCCTTATAATCGAAAAAAAATTGCTAGGTATGAGGTGAACGTTATGCCAATTTCCTCAGCAACCCATTTAACTGTGATTCGACGATTATTCCAAATCATGTTCTTTACCGATTCAATGTTTCCCTCGATTGTTGAACAGCTTGGGCTACTAGCACAATCATCGTTATTGACATCTTCTTGGTCCTCCAAAAACCGCTTATCCCACAATTGGCGTTCTAAATACCATAAATCGATCTGGATTTTTATCTTTCGTGGTATTTTTATACTCTTAACCACAGTGTGGTACAGGGTATATGTTTGTGCATATGTTTGTAACATGCAAAAATAATCGAGATAGACCCATGGTTCCTTTTGAGACTATGCATAGAATCACTTTCTGAATCGATTTATGCATGTCCGTCCGTCTGTCCGTCCGTCTGTCCATGTATTTTTGTTAACAAAGTACAGGTCGCATTTATGATCCGATTTGGATGAAATTTGGCACAGGTCACTGAATTGGCCCAAGGACGAACCCTATTGAAATTGGAAAAAATCGGTCCACGTTAAGCCATAGCTCCCATATAAGGGTACCCCCCAATTTTCGGTATTTTGAGGTTATTTAGCGCGTTTTTTAACTGAATTTGCTGAAATTTGGTACTTTGAGTTCTTATTGGGTAGCAAATCTTCCCACAAAAAATTATAAATATAGGTCAATTTTTTCGGATAGTCCCCATATAAGGGTACCCACAATTTTCGGTTTTTTGGGGGTTTTGATCGCATTTTTCGACCGAATTCGCTGAAATTTGGTACTTTGAGTTCTTATTGGGTAGCAAATCTCCCTACTAAAAATTATAAATATAGGTTCATTTTTTCGGCTAGTCCCCATATAAGGATACCCCCGATTTTCGGGATTTTGAGGTTCTTGAGCTCGTTTTATAACTGAATTCTCTGAAATTTTGTACAAATTACTCCACAAAAACTTGTAAATATAGGTCCAGTTTTTCTGATAGTCCCCATATACTGATAGTCCCCATTGACTGTAATTTAGTACGCCGAGTTGTTATTAGGTAGCAAATCTCTCCACTATGAATTATAAATATATATAAGGGTACCCTCATATAAGGGTACCCTCAATTTTCGGTATTTTGGGGTTGTTGAGCGCGTTTTTCAACCAAATTCTTTGTAATTTGTTTTTGTGTAGTCGTATATGGTAACAAACCTCCATCCCAAACATTATAAATATTCGCCCCTTTTAGGGGTAGTCCACATGTAACCCCCTTTTTATACACTTCACCTCACTATGGTACAGGGTATTGTGTCTTTGTGCATATGTTTGTACCAGGGAAGAAATCGAAATAGATCCATGTTCCTTTTGAGAATATGCATACAATCACTTTCTGAGTCGATTTAAGAATGTCCGTCCGTCTGTCCGTCCATGTATTTTTTAACAAAGTACAGGTCCCATTTATGATCCGATTTGGATGAATTTTGGCAAATTGGAAAAAATCGGTTCAGATTTAGATATAACCCACACATATTTTCGCCCAATTTTATCTTATTGATGTACCAAACTCCCAATAGTGATCCGATTGAGACAAAATTTTGCACAGAGTATTGAATTAGGTCTAGATAGTTATATGCCAAGTTATACCGAAGTTACATATATGCGACCTTTACTTTGTTCACAATGATCCATGGACAGACCAAAACGTTTGTTAGGTTTGCATAAATCGACTCAGAAAGTTATTAAATGCATATTCTCAAAAGGAACATGGATCTATTTCGATTTCTTCCCTGGTACAAACATATGCACAAAGACACAATACCCTGTACCATAGTGAGGTGAAGTGTAGATTACATAGATTACATAGTTTTGGAATTACCGAATATTTGGGGATATAGTTATATGAGGGCTATGCCATATTTATTACCGACATATGTCAATTTCGAACCCAATATTTTTTTGTGTCTCAATTCTTTCCTCCAGGAAATGTAATTACATGGGAGTGATGCCTAAATGCTGGCAGATATATTTCATTATCGTCAGATTCGATTTGTATACCCTCCACCACACTGTGGTACAGGGTATTATGTCTTTGTGCATATGTTTGTAACAGGCAAAAGGAAACGAGATGACAAATGGTCCCTTTTGAGAATATACATAGAATCACTTTCTGAGTCGATTTAGTCAGTGTCAGTGAAACGAGATAGACAAATGTTTCCTTTTGAGAATATGCATAGAATCACTTTCTGAGTCGATTTACCCATGTTCGTCTGTCCGTCCGTCTGTCCGTCCGTCTGTCCACCTGTACGTCCGTCCATGTATTTTTGTGAACAAAGTACAGGTCGCATTTATGATCCGATTTGGATGAAATTTGTCATTGGTCACTTATTTGGCTCAAGGACGAACCCTATTAAAATTGGGAAAAATCGGTTCGTATTTAGATATAGCTCCCACATATATTTTCGTCCGATTTAATGTAAATGGTCCACCAAAGTCGATATATATATTTCGATTTGCACGAAATTTGGCACCGCGTAATGAAATAGGTCTAGAATTATGAGTGGTAAGTTTCCTGAAAATCGGTACAGATTTAGATATAACTCACATATATATTTTCGTCCGATTTAATGTAAATGGTGTACCAAAGTCCCTATATATCTCTTGAATTGTACGAAATTTGGCACAGCGTAATGAATTAGGCCTGGAATGATGTGTGTTAAGTTTTCTGAAAATCGATTGAGATTTAGATATAGCTCCCATATATATTTTCGTCCTATTAAATGTGAATGGTGCACAGCGTAATGAATTAGATATAGAATGATGTGTGTTAAGTTTCGTGAAAATTGGTTTAGATTTAGATATAGCTCCCATATATATTTTCGTCCGATTTAAGGTAAATGGTGTACCAAAAGTCCCAATATATCATTCGATATGCACGAAATTTCATATAGCGTACTGAATAAAGCCTACAATGATGTTTAAGTTAAGTAAATATTTTCGTCCGATTTAATGTAAAAGTCCACATATCTTTTGATTTGCAGGAAATTTGGCACAGCGTAATGAATTAGGCGTAGAATGATGTGTGTTAAGTTTCCTGAAAATCGGTTCAGATTTAGATATAGCTCCCATATATATTTTCGTCCTATTAAATGTAAATGGTGTACCAAAGTCCCTTAATATTTTCTGTTTGCAGAAAATTTGGCACAGCGTAATAAATTAGGTCTAGAATGATGTGTGTCAAGTTTCCTGAAATCGGTTCAGATTTATATATAGCTTATATATCTGGCCAAATGAAAAATTTAGTATTGGTTGCAGAATGACATGTTTATGGATCAAATTTTATGTTACTGGTCCTTTAAAAATGCGACGTCTGTTAGGATTCATCTGTTGAATATACGTAAAGTGGTGAAGGGTATCATATAGACGGCCCCGTCCGACTTTACAACTTTCCTTACTGATTTTATCACGACTTCCTTAGAAAGCGTAATGATTACAACCGATGGCTAAACCATTTTAGAATTCCATAATTTGTAGGGTACAACTGACTATTTCGAGTAGCGACTATCCCCTATACTATGGTAGAATACGCCTATACGGGGACAACCCCTACTAACTAATTTACTATTTTAATATAAGAATGGGGTTATATGGGAACTACCCCAAAAAGGGGCGAATATTAATAATTTTTGGTAGGACGATTTGTTATTATATGCCACCAAAAGTGACCAAATTACAGGGAATTTGCTTGAAAACGCGCTAAGGAACCCCAAAATAATTTTTAGTGAAGAAATTTGGTATAAGAATCCATTGTGTTTAAAAACGCGCTTAAAACCCCCAAAAAATCGTACAGTTATATGAGGGATACCAGAAAAAGTCGACCGATATTTATAATTTGTAGTAGAGACATTTGTACCAAATTTCAGCGAATTTGTTTTATAAACGCGCTTAAACCCCCACAAAACACCGTAATTGGGGGGTACTGTTATAAGGGAGCTACCAGAAAAAGTGGACCGATATTTATAACTTTTAGTGGAGACATTTGGTACCTTAAAAGAACTCAATGTACCAGATTTCAGCGAATACGGTTGAAACGCGCGCTCAAGAACTCCAAAATATCGAAAATTGGGCGGTACCCTTATATGGGGGTTATGCCTAAACTGGACCGACATAGCCCATCTTCGAAGATGATCTGCCTGCAGACAAAAGACGAATCTGGCGATCTATCTCAATTCCTTTAGGAGATAGTGTGATTACAACAAATGGACGGACGGACGGACGGACGGACAGCAACGGACATGGGTAGATCGTCTTAGAATTTTACCCTGATCAAGAATATAGGGTCGGAAATGAATATTTCGATGAGTTGCAAACGGAATGACAAAATTAATATACTCTCCATACCATGTTGGAGGGTATAATAATGCTCCATATTTTAAAACCACAATTCTACATCTATTGACATGATTTGCGAAAGGAATTGAAAAATTCTAGTGTTATAATCGAGAAATAAATAAAGATATATGAAATGTGAATATATAAGCCTTTTCATAGAATACAATTTGTATACATTATTTCTTTCAGATTAAACTTTTTCTAATCTCTATCATATATTTAGAGTAATCCCCCAAAAATGCTGAATATTACCCATACTGATGACATCGTAACACATTTTTTTGTGGCAATGCAAAATAAGCTTGTGCAAATAATTGTCTGCACAGTTTTTGCCTCGCACGTTTTTTTTTTTTTGTCATTGATTCATTTTACATTTTTCATGTAGGCGAAATACTTACCCACAAACCCAGAGACATATATATTTAAAAACTTATATATGTATCCTGCGGTTGGCTAAAGGAATTTTTCTTGTTTTGCTTTTTTGGTATTGTGCCACCTTTCGCTGGCTTTCACTGCTACCCACATGATTATGTTCGTATCATCCTCTGTTTTTGTTTTGTCTTTTTATTTCATTCAGTTTACAAGTACGTGTATTTTTCGTTGTTCTTTTTGTGGTTTTTTGCTTAGCAATTTATTGTTTTATATTTAAACATTTTATTTGCTATGCATAGACAATGAGGAAACCGCATATAGGGTGATCCACACACAAAGAAGATATTATGAGCTCGTAACAAGGTAAATATTAGGTGGGAGGTTATTGAATTTATATATGACTTTTGGGTCAAAAATGAAATTTACAATTTTTTTAGAGGAATTTAGACAGATTTGGGGCTGTCCAGCTCACCAGTTAAACCGATCAATATGTCCCAATTGAATCCAAAAATCTTAAAATGAATTTGGTTCAAATTCTTTTTTATTTTTCTAAACAATAAATATCCCCACCCTAATATATTTTTTTACGTCGCTCTTGCTTTTACAATTTTTATATCGGTTTTTATGCTTTTTAAAATCTTCAGCTTTAGCTCTGAGCGGATTCTAATGTTGATACTATGTACTGCTGTGTTGCAGCCACTGCTGTTGATGCTACAGCCACCACCATCATGGGTGCATGTTTAACGAGCAACGACAAGCGAAACGAAAGAAAAAATTGCGATTTAACCATATTTTTATGAGAAATCGTAAAACATCTCATGTATTTATATTATATTTTAACTTGTTGACAAAATGCTTCTGGTACTGCTTCACGTGCTTTAGCCATAAGCAGGATATTGTTATGTAACAATGTTTTTTCTGCGGTATGTATGTCAGTCTGTGTTTAGTCTATTTCCTTATGTTGTTGTTTTATATATTTTTATGTCAGCCAGCCAATTTTTACGCAAATTGTCATCAGGGAAGTTTCATTTTGTTTTTTAATTAAGTTTTGAAGTGTTGTCGCTGGGTGTGTTTTTAGGGAGACTACATATCGGCACATCTATAAATATGAGAGCATGTGGGAACGGAGTATACAGGAATTGAAATTTAATATCTGAGTGGTTTATTAAAATTTAAAATAAAATTATGGGGATATGGGGTTTTTTACTAGGTTGGTTCCAATATATGCTCTATCCTTGAGAGCTAAACATACTTCTTGATAATTATTTTTGGTATGATGTCACATTAGGGAGTTTGTGTTAATATTTTCTAACATACGACAAATATGTAATAAAAATTCCTTGTATCTAGGACTCAAGACTGTCATTTAATAGACGCGCCGTCATATTCTTGACCTCTTAAAAATGTTGGATGGTTATTATGACGGTCAAAAATCAAATTTGTCTAAATCAGAATTTGCTATATCCGGGGTCGGGCCGGGTATAATTAAAATTAAAAAGAACTCAATTCGAACGCTTTTGTACGTATAAGAAGAAAACAAAATATAAAGTGATTTTTATATTTTATCCACAAACTCTTCTTTACACTTTTAATGTGTTTTGGCATATTTTACAACATTTTTTAATGATTTCATGTGGGATTTTGTTACATTTCTCTTGTATCTCTTGTATATGTAGAAGTTTGGAGAACTCTAGTGGAATTTAAAAAAAAATTCTGTTGCAAAACTAAATTTATTTAAAGAAAACAAAATAATTTCGTACGTCCCGGAGGTGCAGTATCTAGATCTGAACGAATTCGGCAAAATTTTTTCCACATTAGGCTGTAGCTTCAGTACATAGCACAAAATTGTGTGCCATTTACACTATGCGATATAATAGCTTCAGTACGTTGTGCAAAATTTGGTGCAATCATCGAAGTTTTGGGCCTTTAGTGAATTATATACTAACCAGTAAGGAATGTTCAAAAGTCTATATGATACCCTTCATCACTTTGGGAACATGAAAGACATGTTAATATCTGTAGATAGAACGGTCATAGAATCTTTGGAGGACCATTCAGATGGAATCGGGCGAAATTAAATGATATATCTAGATATTTGAACCAATTGAAAACCCCCATACACACCATTCTGAAATCAATGAAAAATTGCATGTCAAACGGACAGACTTGGATTCTAAGGTGTACCATTTTTATGAAATCGACTCAAATTATGTATGGGAGCTATATATAAACACATGAACCTAACCTAACCGTTGCATACACCATTTGTTTTTTGTAATCACTATATTTAATTAAATACCCCCTTCGTGTAACCTCACGCATCATTTTTTCCTCAGTCTGAACCTAATTCAGCATACATAAGCATGGATCTGATTCAGTGCGCTGTGCAAAATTTTGTCACAATCGGACAAATATTGGGAGTTTGGTGCATCATTTACATAAAATCGGACGAAACTATATATGGGAGCTATATCTGAATCTGAACCGATTTTCTCCAATTTTTATAGGGTTCGTCCTTTGGCCAAACAAATGAGCTGTGCCAAATTTCATCCAAATCGGATTATAAATGCGACCTGTACTTTGTTTACAATTTAACACCAACAGACGGACGGACATGCATAAATCGACTCAGAATGTGATTCTATGAGAGATATAACTATGGGTCTATCTCGATTCCTTTTGCCTGTTACAAACATATGCACAAAGACATAGTACCCTGAACCAATTGTATGAAGGGTATAAAAATCGGACGAAAATATATAAGGGAACTATATCTAAATCTGTACAGATTTCAATTAAACTTAGCACACTCTATCCTAGGCTCAATTTAGAATTTAGGATTGGGATTTTGGTTCCCCATTTACAAGAAATATGAACCCATTTTCTTTAATTTCATAGGACTTGCCCTTGGGCTAAATAAATGGTGTATGTCAAATTTCATCTCATTCGGATCAGAACTGCAAACTAATTTGTTTACAATTTAACATGTACAAGCGGATTGCACAAACATGTGCCCAAATACACAGTACTCTGTAACACAGTGAAGTGAAGGATATAATGAAATTAAATGCCCAATCATAACATCTAAAATGTTGACTAAAACTGAAGACACCTATTAAAAGCAAACCCTTTTGCTCTGGATGAGGAGATAAAAAAAAAAACAGTAAGGAAAGTAGTAAAGTCGGACGGGGTCGACTATATGATACCCTTCACCACTTTTTGTATATTCAACAGATGAATCTTAACAGACGTCGCATTTTTTGAAGGATCAGTAAAATGAAATTGAACCCATAAACATATCATCCTGCAACCTATACTAAAGTTTTCATTTGGTCAGATATAGAGTTGCTTCTTGCAATGGGACAAAACACACCCGTTGATTATTTGGATACATATCTGATAAACATAAGGAGTTTGGTGCACCATTTACTTCAAATCAAGCGAAAATATTTATAAAAGCTATATTGAAATCTAAACGGATTTCATCGAAACTTGTCACAAGATATCGGCCACATTCTGAGTTCTTGGTGCATCATTTACTTAAAATCGGGGGAAAATATGTATGTATGGTAGCTTTATCCAAATTTGAACCGATTTCAATAAAACTTTCCACATGCTAGGTTATATAAACTATATAAGTTCAGTACGAAAGATATATATGAACTTTGATGCACCATTTACATTAAATCGGACGAAAATGTATATGGGAGCTATATCTAAATCTAGACCGATTTTCAGGAAACACACATCATTCCAAACCTAATTCATTACGCTATGCCAAATTTCGTGCAAATCGAATGATATTTAGAGACTTTGGTGCACCATTTACCTTAAATCGGACGAAAATATATATGGGATTTAGATATAGCTCCCATATATATTTTCGTCCGATTTAAGGTAAATGGTCTAAACCGATTTTCAGGAAAGTTAACTCATATCACTCTAGTCCTTATTCAGTACGCTATGCCGAATTTCGTACAAATCGAAAGACATATTGGGACTTTAGTAAACGGGCGAAAGATATGTAGGGACTTTGGTACACCATTTTCCTAAAATCGGACGAAAATATATATGGGAGCTAAAACTGAATCCAAACCGATTTTCAGAAAACTTAACACAAGTCATTCTAGACCTTATTCATTACGCCGTGCCAAATTTCGTGGAAATCGAAAGATATATAAGGACTTTGGTATAAATCTGAACCGATTTTCACGAAACTTAGCAACCATATTCTTGGCTTAATTCAGTACGCTGTGCTAAATTTCGTGCACATCGAAAGATATTTATGGACTATGGCGCACTATTTACATAAAATCGGACGAAAATATATATGGGAGCTATATATAAATCTGAACCTATTTTCATGAAACTTAGCACACATAATTTTAGCCTTAATTCAGTACGCTGTGCCAAATTTCGTGCAAATCGAAAGATATTTAGAGACTTTGCACCATTTACCCGTAAGGTAAATGGTACACCAAAGCCCTTATTTTTGATGGCGGGCATGATAACTCCTCACTGGAACATAGGAATCCGAAAATTCCAACGGTGTTAGAAAGAGTACATGTCTGGCTCTCGTATGAACTAGGATTATTGACTTCGCTCTAAAATTAACAAAATGGCGGACCTTTGAAAAAATGTTTTTGGAAAATCGCCAATTTTTTAACAAAACCAAAGTTAAAAAATAAGGAAGATCTTCGCCGATTGACAGAGAAACGTGTAAAGATTTGAAATCGATTGGGTTATTAGTTTTTGAGTCATTGTGCCCGCCATTCGCAAAAAAAAAAATTAGAGAAAAACGCGTTTAAAGTTTGAGAAGCCCTTCAGCCGTCACTTGATGCAGATAGAAGAGTTCTTGAGATTTTCATTTGAAAATTTGTAGGGACATTCTTTAATTAGTGTAGGTTCGAATTATATCAACAAAATTTTTGACCCCGAGAATGGCGGGGTCCCCTTAAATCAGACGAAAATATATATGGGAGCTTTATCTAAATCTGAACCGATTTTTCCCAATTTCAATAGGGTTCGTCCGTGGGCCAAATAAGTGACGTATGCCAAATTTCATCCAATTCGGATAATAAATGCGACCTGTACTTTGTTTATAATTTAACATTGACAGACAGACGGACGGACGGATGGACGGACATGCATAAATCGACTTAGAATGTGATTCTATGAATATTCTCAAAAGGTGTTTATCTTGTGTCTATCTCGTTTCCTTTTGCCTGTTACAGACATATGCACAAAGGTATAATAACCTGTACCACAGTGTGGTGAAGGGTATAAAAATCAGCAGGAGATTTAGCCTATACCACAATACATGTTTCAATTCCAAATTTGATAAAAGTATTGTATTATATTATTATATCGGTATTATATCTGCGAAAAATATTAAGAAATAACGGTTATTGTCTGATCATACGAGGTCTAATCAGACAATACCAATTCATATTTTTATATACCAAAAAATTCCCAATACAAGCAAGACTGCAACAATTATTGGAATTATTTGTCTCATATTCACAATCTGTGCTATAGATCATCTGTTACCGTTGTTGACCACTACTTTATCTCTCAATTTTCTGTTGGTCTCTATGAAAATAAAAAATGATTCAGCACAATAAGTCTATTTAAAAAAAAAAATATTCAAACAACTTTCATAACTCTTTTACTAAAAAAATATAGTTATTTGCACAAATGAACAGAAAAAATGTGAATCGATAAAAAAAAAACAATTCGAAATCAAATGATCACAGCAGGAGGTAATTCATTCAATCACTATTTTGAACATTACCTTAATTTATGTCACATTTATTCATTAATTATAATTTTGTTGTTTTGAATTTCAATATAAATTTTTGATCATATTTATGTCAAAACTTAACAATGGGAATACACATGAATGGTTTATGTATGCCAGAGTTGAGTGTGACAATATCAAAACTAAAAAAATTGTATTTGTATGGGACTTTACGGTATTCCCCTTCTCATGTTTCGTTTACACTAATTTAACCTAATTCTGAGAATTGTATGCGATTGGCTTCTTCTTCAGTACAATAAGAAGAGAAAAAAACAACATATCATATCACAGTCATAAATGTTGTTATTTAAATATTTGCACTCCTAACATGATCTCTGCCATTAACAAATATTGAAATGACCCGTATGGTATAGCCGAGGTTAAATACATTGTTTATTTGTAGCAAATTAACACAAATCTCTTTTGGATTTTAATCTCGAAAAAAAAACCGCAGACAGCTCACAAAAATTATGATCAGATTTTGTGTGTTGAGTGCAACTCCAATTTCAAATCCCTGTTAATGTGACACATGTTTGAGTTTGAGATTAAATGGATTTTGTTCGTCTCTAAATATCATATTCGCTTTATTTGTAAAATCGTCTAAGAAGGCGCATGCATGCTGGCCTACTACCTACCTACCTATTATCTGGGTAAATGTTATACCGCCAAGATAGAATAAACTGTGAAAATCTTATCATGTGGTGGAGGTGGTGGCAACGCCGCTGGTCGCCTTGGGTAAATAGAAATTGAAAACTGAAGAAAACAAAATAATTCATAAATTAAAACATGTTTTGAAGTGTTTTTGTTTTTTTCTTCGTCAGACTTCTTTATATCTTAGGCAACCAATTGCTTGGTTGCTTCAAAATATTAAAAAAAGAAGAGCAAGCGAGCGCCTGCTGTGAAATCACTTCATATACAAAGTGAACATACTTGTTCTACCCGTACTACCAGCAGCAGCTGCAATAGTCCGCCACCACCATAATACACTGTGTGTTCCAAGTGTTCGTTGTTGTTGTTGACTTCAAACTCCTCTTCTTTTCTAGGCATTGCATCGCATCGAGTCGAGTGACTGTTATGAGGCACCGTACTGTGATCTGTGGTAATAACATAAATTCTACATTTCCATGTGTAGTTTTTACTTCTTCGGTATTTAGTTTCTTCGTTGTTATTCTTGTTGGCGTTGCTGTTTTATTTTTTTTTTCAACATATTCGTTTTCAGTTTCGAAATTTTATTTTTAAACCAAATACAAAAATTGTTCGTTACAACTACAATTCCACGTTCCATGTAAAAAACTGCATTTAAATTGCTTGCATCGAAATGAAAGAATAACATTTCACTTCATTGAACAACACCAGCAGCAGCGTCTGTGAAATGCAAACAAAACCCTTTCTGCTGTAAATTGAGTACCGACTTATTTAATTCAGTTTATTGATTGTGACAGCATATGTGTGTGCATGACTGTGGGTGTGTGTTTGTGTATAAAAATAGTATCCTTTTTATACCCTTCACCACACTGTGGTACAGGGTATTATGTCTTTGTGCATATGTTTGTAACAGGCAGTGTTGCCAATTTAGCACTTTTAGTGCTAGATTTAGCACTTTTTGAACTCGTTTAGCACCAAAAAAATTGATCTAGCACCTAGCACTTTTTTTAGCATTTTTTAATTTATTAGGAATTCTTTTTACAAAATTTTGGTTTCAATGCAAAAACTCCCGTTTTTCGATTTCATATTGAATTTTGTTTCACGCGATGAATTTGATTTTCCAATGCTATCCAGCATATGCCGTGCATTCCAAATTTCTTAAAAAGTTGTCGGGTACTTCATGTGCTGACCCTGATATTGTCTGTTGTTAGATTGTTTATTTGGGAAAATGAAAAACCAAATTAAGTTGTACATTTTATGAGAGCTATGTAAAAATAATGAACATGAATTATGTTGGAACTTTCTGAAAACAATTTTTTTCAGCGGGAATCCCTTATGTCAAGTTATAACCACTTTAGATTACTGAAAAGGCAAGCGTACCCATTTATATTGGGATTGTGCCAGAATAAGGACCAAAATAAAAAAATTCCGGCAAACATATTTTTTATATGAGTACACAAATGGGACGAAAGATTTCAAACCCCATCAAAACAAAAAAATAAAAAAATAGTCAATTCGGTTGCGAGTCCGGCGTCCCCAAAAAAGTCAAATAAGGGGAGGTTACCGCTCTGTGGGGGCTTAGGGGTAGCCCCCACAGAGCTGTACCCTCCCCTATATGGACCCATATTAATAATTTTTCATAAGGAGATATTTTACTCAACAAAATTTAAACAATCAAATTAAAACCAATGTTATTGATAAGGGCTACCCATAAAAGTAGCACAATATTGATAAGTTCTAGTAAGAAGTCTATATAACCAGGTAGAACACAATATACAAATATACAGCAATTTAGGTTGAACAAGTGAAAAAGCGTTAAGTTCGGCCGGGCCGAACTTTGGATACCCTCCACCATAGATATACTGACAGGTACTATAAATAAAAATATAGGGAACATACCAAAAAGTGTACCTATACCGACATTTGATAACTATTTTAATATAAACAAGTAAAAAAGCGTTAAGTTCGGCCGGGCCGGTTATATGGGAACTACCCCTAAAAAGGGTGAATATTAATAATTTTTGGTGAGGAGATTTGTAACCATATACGACTACAAAAAACCAAATTTCAGTGAATTCGGTTGGAAAACGCACTCAAGAACCTCAAAATATCGAAAATTGGAGGTACCGTTATATGGGGCTACCCGAAAAAATTTACCCATATTTATAATTTTTTTTGTCGAGAGATTTGCTACACAATAAGAACTCAAATTACTAAATTACAGCCAATTCGGTCAAAACCACTCAAAACTGGAAATTGGGAGGTACCCTTATATATAGGGCAACCAGAAAAAGTGGACCTATATTTATAATTTTAAGTGAGGAAATTTGGTACCCAATAAGAATGTACCAAATTTCAGCGAATTCGGTTGAAAACCGCGCTTATGAACTCTAAACTACCGAAAATTGGGGGGGGTACCCTTATATGGGGGCTACCCAAAAAAATTGAACTATATTTATAATTTTTAATATAGAGATTTTCTACCCAATAATAACTCAAAGTACCGAATTCCAGCGAATTCGGTAGAAAAGTGCGATCAAACGCCCCAAAATACCGCAAAATTGGGGGTACCCTTATATGGGGGCTATCCGAAAATATGGACCCCATTTATAATTTTTAGTGGAGATATTTGCTACCCAATAAGAACTCAATGTACCAAATTGTCCTCAGACGGACAGACGGACATGGCTATATCTTCATAGAATTTTACGGTGATTAAGAATATATATACTTTATAGGGTCGGAAATGATTATTTCGATGAGTTACAAACGGAAAAACAAAATTAATATAACCTCCATACTATGGTGGAGGGTATAAAAATGTGCTTAAAAACTTAAAAAAATATTGGGGTATGGTGTACTTAAAAAGGACCGATATATTCCATTTCCAATATCAAATCTCATAGAAATAGTACCAACGTATGTGCAAAATTCCAAAGCTCTGTCTTCAATATTGCGACCTCAATGCGACGGACATGGCTAAACCGACAACGAATAGCCGTTAAGAATAAATGGGTTTCTGATTAATATTTCATTATTAAATTTTAATAATTTTGTCCTAGAAATGTTTAGCACTTTTTTCTGGCACTTTTGTAAATTATTTAGCACTTTCTAGCATTTTTTTCAACAAAATCTAGCATTTTTCCTCAACAAAGTTTTGGCAACACTGGTAACAGGCAAAAGGAAACGAGATAGACATATGGTTCCTTTTGCGAATATGCATAGAATCACTGTTTAAGTCGATTTATGCATGTCCGTCCGTCCGTCTGTCAGTCCGCCCGACTGTCCGTCTGTAGATGTTAAATTGTAAACAAAGTACAGGTCGCATTTATGATCCGATTTGGATGAAATTTGGCACAAGTCACTTATTTGGCCCAAGGACGAACTCTATTGAAATTGGGAAAAACCGGTTCAGATTTAGATATAGTTCCCATATATATTTTCGTCCGATTTAAGGTAATTGTGGCACCAAAGTCCCTGTATATCTTTCGATTTGCACTAAATTTGGCACAGAGTACTGAATTAGGTTCAGAATGATGTGTGGCAAGTTTCGAGAAAATCGGTTTAGATTTAGATATAGCTCCCATATATATTTTCGTCCGATTTAAGGTAAATGGGGCACCAAAGTCCCTATATATCTTTCGATTTGCACGAAATTTGGCATAAGGTACTGAATTGGGTCCAGAATGATGTGTGTTAAATTTCCTGAAAATTGGTTCAGATTTAGATATAGCTCCCATATATATTTTCGTCCGATTTAAGGTAAATGGGGCACCAAAGTCCCTATATATCTTTTGATTTGCACGAAATTTGGCACAGGGTACTGAATTGGGTCCAAAATGATGTGTGCCAAGTTTCGAGAAAATCGGTTGAGATTTAGATTTAGCTCCCATATATATTTTCGTCCGATTTAAGGTAAATGGTGCATCAAAGTCCCTATATGTCATTCGATTTGCTCGAAATTTGAAATAGAGTACTGAATAAGGTCCAGAATGATTTGTGCCAAGTTTCGAGAAAATCGGTTCAGATTTAGATATAACTCCCATATATAGTTTTGTCCGATTTTATGTAAATGGTGCACCAAAGTCCCTATGTACCTTTCGATTTGCATGAAATTTGGCACAGCGTACTGAATTAAGTCTTGAATGATGTGTGCTAAGTTTCGAGAAAATCGATTCAGATTTAGATATAACTCCCATATATAGTTTTGTTCGATTTTATGTAAATGGTGCACCAAAGTCCCTATATATCCTTCGATTTGAACGAAATGTGGATTTATAAGTAAATGAAGAACTCAAATTTGTGGCCGAATGCAAAAAACATATTGAAATAAGTGTAACCGAACATGTGACAAGTTTCGATGAAATCGCTTTAGATTTCGATATTTTGATTTAAATTTATTTACATAATTTTGTCCCATTGTAAGAAGCATCTCTATATCTGACCAAAATTTAGTATAAGTTGCAGGATGACATGTTTAATTTCATGTTAGTGGTCCTTCAAAAATGCGACGTCTTTTAGGATTCCATCTGATGAATATACCCAAAGTGGTGAAGGGTATCCTATAGTCTGCTCCGATCGACTTTACTACTTTCCTTACTGGTTCTTCCTCTCTGCATGTACTTTATACAAATATAGGAGTAGCCGGCAGGCACACAACCATTTTAATAACATCAAAATTCAACAATTCATTTAAAAAAATCCATTTTTGGAAGTAAAAACAGTTAATGTTTTTAATTGAAGTGATACATAAATTCTTCTTGTGAATTCTTAAAAAAATAACTTACGAAAATACATTAAATTAATTTTGTTTATTTATTGTTACCTTATTTGGTCAACCTTTCCGACTAATTGACCAAGACATAAAATAATACCCCCTGCTATATTTACATGTATTTCTTTTGTATTGTAATTTTTTGTAATATTGTTTACACATTCGTAGACAATATGTGAGACAGAATTCACAGAATATGCCACAATGTCTAGAAATTAATTAAACGAAATAATTTAATGTAATAGTGAATGACGATACCTTTGTTTATTGTATTTAATTTCAACAGATTTACCAACGATTTTTTCTTAACAAAACAAATATTTCCATAGAATTGTTCAACGTATAATGGGATAAACAAAATTAAAGATCATGTGTCAGGACCCCATATTTTAATAAACAGCTTTAAAAATATTATCAACTTGAAATTGAGATTCAAGAGATCCTCCTAAGATCCTCGTTGTAAGGTACAATAATATTATGTTGGGAAAAATCCATTATTTTTATACGAACTATAGGACTCTATTTAAAAAACATCAGAATGTCCAATTTGGGCCAAACATGCACCGTTGTGTTGTATGATTTCTTGCCATTTTAAAGGTAATGCATTCATTCAAATTCATAATGCCTCTCTCATAGAAGAAGATGCAAAAAAACTCTAGTAGCCGATTTGCATTATCCCTAGATACCAAGAAGAAATATGCGTTGTCCTGGTGGAACACGACACCTCTCCTGATGGCCATTTTAGCCCGTTCCTGGTCAATTGTAAATGGTTTGAAACAGTTTTATGGTGCTAACATGCTGGTGAACTTCGATCATTTCTCCGATTTTATCGAAATTTTCAACGACCGGCCTACCTGTCCGAGGTGCATCTTTAACATCAATTCCTGAACAGAATCTAAGAAACCTAAATTTCACATAATTGGCTGTTACAGTATCGGAACCATAAATCAGCAAACTATTTTTTTTTTTTACTTCCAACGAGCATAAATCTGAAATTTTTTGATCTATACTTTACGAGAAATCTATTAGTACAGCCATCTGCCGAAGAAACGGATTTCTTTTCCTCCATCCTAATCGTCTATCTCGATTCGTTTTTGCCAGTTACAAACATATGCACAATGACATTATACCCTGTACCACAGTGAGGTGAAGGGGATTATATGGGGACTAAAGAGTTGCAAATACTAATAATTTTTGGTTGGTTTTGAGATTTGTTACTAATAAACGAATCCAAAATACTAAATTACAGCGAATTCGATTGAAAACACACTCAAACACCCATTACATTCCAAAAATTTGGGGTACCGATTGGGGTAATGGGTAAAATATTAGGAGATAATAGGGGCTGTCCAAAATATTTGACAAATATTAAAAGCTTTTGGCAAGAAGATTTAGTAACCAATTATAACCCAATACTCCAAATTGCCGGAATTCTATCGAAAATGTTGTCAAACATCTTCAAGATCTGGATTTTTTTGGGCGGGGGTTTAACCCCAAATATTGATCATTTTCAGTGGAGGGATTTGGTACCTAAGATCCAACTGTTCCAAATTACAAGGAACTTGACCTGCCTGCACACAAATTGTAAGATCAACTCCAAATTTTATGAGACTTATTGGGCCCAAAGACACTTCAGGTATACAACCGATATTTCGTTCGAATAAAATTGTATATACCCTAAACGCTTAGGATATAGAAAACACCCCATTTGTTTGATGGTTAAATTGTAGTCCCAATGTAACTGTAGAGACCGCTATATTCTCGTTTTGAAGATCCCAGCAAAAATTTCGAAACATATTTCTGTAATTTGTACCAGATGAGATGTAGGAGAGACTGGGACACCTTCGGCATCGGGGCACCTTCCGCAATCGCGTTTTCGATATGAAGCTCTCACCGTGCAGGGTTTTTAAAGTCGAAAAATATGATTTCTTTAATGTGAAGAAACGGTAAAAAATACAAAGAAAGACCACATTTGTAATTTTTATACCCTACGCAACTATGTTTTCAGGGTATTATAGCTTTGTGCAGCCCCAAAAGTTTGTAACGCCGCGAAATATTGGTCCTAGACCAATATCTCGACTAGCTGAGTCGACCTGTGTCCGTCTGTCTGTCCATTATATTTTGTAAACACGATACAGGCCACAGGTATGGACCAGTCTTCACGAAATTTTGCATGTAGGATGGGTTCTGGCCAATGAAGACCGATATTTTTTGGTAAAGATTAGGGTTAGTATTTAGGGGGTGAAATGGACCAAATAATTCATTTTTGTCGGTTTTTGTGGTCGCTCCAAAGGTCGCAATTATGGCCCAAGCATCGCGAATTTTTTACATGGAGAAGGGGATCGGGCCAAAGAATAAACATGCGTGCTTTGCGTGCGTGAAATGGACGCTGACTTTTGTGTGAATAATGACAAAATTTGTATTCAATGGCGTATATATTTACCCCTGAAGGAGTACCGGAAGAAATGGTTGATCTTTAAATTGATACCAATTACACTGTCGTATATAGTCGGATGTGGGAGTTACACTTAAATATAAGCAGGAGCTTATGTGCTCAGATATTATTTAGTAACTAGAGGGTAGAAAAGTGGCACGGATCGCTTAAAAATTTTCCACGAGGTCCCAGTTATGGTCAAGGTTAACGCCTACAATTTTCGGTGATGATCAGATAATAATTTTGGGATGAAGTGGCCGAAAACTTAATTTTGTTGTATTTTTCCAGTCGATTTATAGGCCACAATTATAAGTCAAACACGGTGAAGGGAATCGGGACAAGTAATTAGAAGGGCTGTACTGAATATTAGTAATATTCGGAAAATATGTCAGTGTAAGGAAGAGGTGATGTTGACCTTTAATCGGGCAAAAGGGTGCAAATTTCACGAAATATTGCCCAGGCTCGGGGTAAACATCCGCAGAAAGTTAGAACTCCGTGGTAGTTGTGTAGGGTATCGTATGATCGGCACCGTCCGACTATACTGCATAAATACTAAGTTGATGACTATAGATGCAGATACTGTAGGAATAAAAACTGCAAATCGAAAATGTCGCTTGAGTTACGTCTCGTGCGGGACCCAGAAAAAAGGGACAGGTCCAACTCTAAAATTTTGGAAGTACAATAATATTTCTGATATTTCTTATTTATGTAAAGATCATTTATAGTTCAAAATATTCACCTAATGATGTCTAAATTCATGTATATTTGAAGTCGCGTAAGTGACCGCTCTTTTATTGTTTTTATCTCAAAAGATAAAAAACGGGGGCTCATAATTTTTTTTTTTACCACTGACAGTACTCCTAAAGTCCTACAACAAATAACTAATGGAGAATTTTAAAAATGTAATTGTGTTTGATTTTTTTTTCGATTGTCATGTAAGTGTATAATCAACCGATTTTATCAAAATGGTACACCAAATGCCCAAATATTGTTAAATTGCCACGAAATTTTGTTCAGCGTTCCAATTTGAATCTAGCAGCACGCACATAGATCACATATATATTTTTTATGTTAATGGTCCTCAGAAAATGCTACGTGTGAAATCCAGTTTTTGACTTGGTCTGAAAGTTCCCACCATCATTTTACATATTTGTATGGTCATATGCCCATTCTCGAACCGTTATGTCGGTTGGGTCATACCTATTGGAAGACTAGGAGGCATATTCCTTAAGACCGATGGTTCAAGGATAAACATGTCAATATATGACTAATTTCGTATATGATCCGAATATACCAGGGCCGACTAATAGTCTGAATTTTATTATTAGTCTCATCCATATAAACTATTTTAACAAATGGGAATTCAAACTTACTGTAATTTTGTCAACCTATTTTAATTAATTCCGTTTTATTTGTAAATATAGATTAACAATTGTTCTAAAAAATACTAGTATACTATTTTAGGTGCATTCCATAAATTAACCAACACACACTTCAATAAATGTCATGAATTAATTGTGCAACATCATATTTCTCGCGCAAAATAATGCATGCATAATTCCAAACGACATAACTCAATCACCTATCGATAAAAACCGCTAAGGCTCGTTGACCAATTAGCTTAACACCAATTATTAAATGGAAATAAACAAATTGTCTATTTTTTACCCTCCACTCTAAGAAGATATTTTAATTGTAACAATAAATCAATACTTCATCATTAATTTATTCGCCATAAACAACAACACTTTACGATGTAACATGCTTTCCATAAAGTGCCGTGAAGTGAGGCAAACAAAATGTCACCTCAACGTGCCACACCACACCTAATGAACAGAGACTCGGTCTGTGGATGGCCGTAAATTGAAACAATCT
Organism: Musca vetustissima; assembly: GCF_032173495.1. NCBI lineage: Eukaryota > Metazoa > Arthropoda > Insecta > Diptera > Muscidae > Musca > Musca vetustissima. Next base: position 181,411 of record NW_026879778.1, on the reverse strand, counting down.
TAAGTAAAAAAATTGCCAATAGCCGTTGTTTTAATTTAGCTTCAACATTGTGGGGCATGCCACTAACACCAGTCGACCGGTAATGGTTGGGTTTGGGGGTCTCGTTCGGGATCGCAAGAAAATCACAGTGATGAGTTGCATTAATTAACACTTTACTCTTCGTGGTGGTAATTTTATGAATATGTTAACCTTGATACTTCAGTGACTCCAGTGAACTTAGTGATCATTGGTTGGTGGCGATGGTGATGTTGGTGCTTGGACACAGCTATTACAATTAATTTATGCTAAAGTAACAACAGGAGATGGGTCGAAATATACACCGTGGGAAATGTTCGTATGAGTCCATTGGCTACTAGAAGCAAAGTTATGCCCACTATAAAACTACAAATGCCCAATATTCCGCATCAAATCAACGTTTTTTAGTATAGCCCCCATTTTACGACCAATTTTCAGATGGGTTTAAATTTTGGTATTTTCCAGACGATAACTGCAAAATGTCATTTCAGGTTCTTGGTGGTCTTCACAGAAAATATTCAATATACGACACAAAATAAAATTCATATAGGGCCCATTCTGAATTTTTATACCCTTCCCCACACTGTGGTACAGGCACAGGCAAAATGAAACGATATCGACCCATAGTTCCTTTTGAAAATATGCATAGAATCACTTTTTGAGTCGATTTATGCATGTCCGTCTGTCCGTCCATGTATTTTTGTGAACAAAGTACAGGTCGCATTTATGATCCGATTTGGATGAAATTTGACACAAGCCACTTATTTGGCCCAAGGACGAACCCTATTGAAATTGGGAAAAATCGGTTCAGATTTAGATGTAACTCCCACATATATTTTCGTCCGATTTAAGGTAAATGGGGCACAAAATTCGCTCTATATCTTTCGATTGGGACAAAATTTTGCACAGAGTACTGAATTAGGTCCAAAATTATGTGTGCCAAGTTTCGAGAAAATCGGTTCAGATTTAGATATAGCTCCTATATATAGTTTCGTCCGATTTAAGGTAAATAGTGTACCAAAGTCCCTACAAATCATTCGATTAGCATGAAATTTGGCATAGAGTACTGAATTAGGTGCAGAATGATGTGTGCTAAGTTTCGTGGAAATCGGTACAGATTTAGATATAGCTCCCATATATAGTTTCGTCCGATTTAATGTAAATGGTGTACCAAAGTCACTATATATCATTCGATTGGCATAAAATTTGGTATAGAGTACTGAATAGAGTACTGAATTAGGTGCAGAATGATGTGTGCTAAGTTTCGTGAAAATCGTAAAGTTTGCTTAAAGTCTATTTACAAAGTATGGAATAGATTGCAGAATGGCATGTGTAAGGATTGATGTTAGTCCACTTACATATAGATACAGATCACCTCCTTCGAAAAGACGACATCTGTAAAGATACATATGTAGAATATCCCCAAAGTGGTAAAAGGTATCATATAGTCGGTCCAGTCCGACTTTACTACTTTCCTTACTGCTTCAAACTGAGTTTGTGAAATTCGGTATATAGTTTTCTCAGAGGATAAAAAACCTCCTACCAATATAGGACCACGTTTGTATGTTCTTCGCCATCTTAGACATTTTCAGGGCCCTAGGTGCCGTTTTCAGTCGATTTGGCTGCTAGGTTATGACAAACGGAGCTTTATTTAGGAGAAATTGAAGGTTCAATTTCCCAACCTCATATAGGACCACGTTTTTAGAATGTTAATTTATATAACTTGTGCTGACTTGATCCATTTCTTAAAGTGTAAATTCCTTTTTGCTTTCTCACCCCCTTGCTGGGGATAATGTAACAATTTTTGTTATTCTGCCACCGACCGCTGCAAAAAACACCACATAATGCAAATGAATTAAACCCACAGCTAAAAACACAAAAAAAAACTCACGCCTAAATAATCAACAATCATAAATATGTATCACAGCGAACGAGTTTTTGCCACTTGGTATTGTGAAAAATACAAAAATCAACATTGCATAAAGCGAAGAGGATACCCAGAAAGCTGGCGATGGAGATGATGCCAAGGAGGTTCAACACTCAATGTACAACAAAGAAAAAACTCCCCCGGTTTCATTTGTAGTTTACAACTTCACACCTTAAAGTGACGAAAAAGGGTACAACCCACATAGTTATCCTTCTTCTTAAGACAAACGCGATGTCGGGCAAACTGCCATACATTGCAGACTCATTGACAACAACAACACCACAACAGCAGCAGCAACACCTTTGATTGTGAGAAGCTGAATGTGCATAACCAACCAACACTTTCAAGTGTCTCATCGAAACGGGAGGGGCATCTCAGGTAATAAACGGCTTATACTGCACTATACTGGGCCACGTAGACATAATAAAGCAGTTGCAACAACAGCAACACCGACGACGACAAGCAGTTGCAGCATAATGAACGGCGACGATAACAAAAGGGACACTACATTTTACCAGTTCCCTGGCTTGTATCTCATCTTACAGGTACTTTGTTTAAGGCGGCCCATTCCGGGCTGGCTGGCAAAGTGTACCATAAAATTATCGCCCATGAAAAATTGTGTTAACACCTCATCCTTACAACAAACACAAATTGTACTTGCTACATGTCGTCTTTAACGTGGTCTTGTCCTCCAAAGATAGATAATTTGTGTTGGTCCTTTTCACTTTGCCGTAAGAGATATGTGAGATATTCACACTCTTGTGTAGCACATACACACACGCACACGTAGGCATATAAATACCTTCAATGTTGCCGAGTTTGTTGTTCTTATTATTTTGGTGTTCTTTAAGTACATCAAGATCAGTCAGAGAATATAATGGCATTTACCCAAAAACCAAAACAACAACAAGATGAAGAGGACCAACAACAACAACTGCAAAAACGAAAAAAACAAAACTTTGCAATGCCTTCGTTTTACGTGCTCAGCCATTAACGTACGGAGAGTGAATGTGGCTCAATATGCATTCACGGATGAAGGTGACAGCGGCGACTGCATTGTCGGCATCTGTAAATCACCACACTAAAGCAGCCGATAAGATGGCTGATATTTGCAGCTACGCTATTCATTCGGTTTCTGGGTAGTTTCAAATAGATACAGTGGGTTGGCGATTTTCAAAGAATATGGACTTTCAAAGAAATTTCAATGACTATTACAGGGCCTTCAAAAATCTTGGGTTCCAGGATTGTAATAATTTTTAAAGAATATTTTTTCAAGGACTATTACAGGCGTTGATTTTTTAAAGAATGTTTTTTCAAGGATTATTACAGCCGTGGGCTTTTTAAGGAATATTTTTTCAAGCACCATCCGTACAAGGCGTGCATTTTTAAGGAATATTTTTTTCAAGAACCATCCATGCAAGGCGTGGATTTTTTAGGGAATATTTTTCAAGGACCATCCGTACAAGGCATGGATTTTTTAAGAAATATTTTTTCAAGAACCATCCGTAAAAGGCGTGGATTTTTAAGAAATATTTTTTCAAGAACCATCCGTAAAAGGCGTGGATTTTTAAGGAATATTTTTTAATGACCATCCGTACAAGGCATGGATTTTTTAAAAAGTATTTTTTCATGAACCATCCGTGCAAGGCGTGGATGTTTTAAGGAATAATTTTTCAAGGACCATGTGTACAAGGCGTGGATTTTTTAAAGAATATTTTAAAGGACCATCCGTGCAAGGCGTCGATTTTTTAAGAAATATTTTTTCAAGAACCATCCGTACAAGGCGTGGATTATTTTAAAGAATAATTTTTCAAGTACAAGGCGTGGATTATTTTAAAGAATAATTTTTCAAGTGCAAGGCGTGGATTATTTTAAAAAATAATTTTTCAAGTACAAGGCGTGGATTATTTTAAAAAATAATTTTTCAAGTACAAGGCGAGGATTTTTAAAGGAATATTTTTTAAGGACCATCCGTACAAGGCATGATTTTTTAAAGAAGTATTTTTTCAAGAACCATCCGTAAAAGGCATGGATTTTTTAAAGAAATATTTTTTCAAGGATCTGAACAAGACATGGATTTTTCAAGGACCATCCGTACAAGGCATAGATTTTTTAAGGAATATTTTTTTCAAAGACCATCCATTTTTAATAAAAAAAATGTTATTATACAAGGACTATCTACAGCCCTGAAATTTTTAATAATATTTTTTAGAGGACCACCTCTAATCCCAGAATTTTAAATTATTTTTTGAAGTACATTATTTTTTTTAATATTTTCAAGAATCATGACAATACATGAATTTTTCAATGTCGTTTGAGATTGAAAGGAAATTTTTAAGCAACATTTTTATTCAAAGGATTTAAAATTTCGCAGCTTTTACACCACTGTTTACATTTTACCGCAACCATGGAAATTGTGATTTTATTTATGAAATTGTTATTGTTGTATAATGTGTATATTGCCAACAGTTAAGAGTAACTTGTAATTACAGCCGTAAGTTTCTTCAGTTTTATCATAGTCCCTTTGCGTCTGGCTTCATCATTGTTGCAGTATGCCGGTTATCTTTGTCAAAGTGTGAGTGCTAATTTACAAAGAGTTGTTTGTGGTGCGAAAGTGTGTCGGTGTGTATGAAACATAATTTAAAGTTGTATTTAAGGTTTTGTACTCCATTTATGGAGTACTTTACTTAATGCAATTTACTTCAGTATTTAGCCCACAAAGTTGTGGGGAAACTTGAAGATATTTAACGACGAACACTTTTATGAATATGGGGAACGGAAATGCTAAAACAGCGAGATTTAGATATCTTCATTGATTTGAGCTGGAACTTAACTCTTTTTGTTTGGGAAATTAATCCGAATTTATAGGTTTCTTTTTAGATTTTACAGATAATGTTTGGTTTTGTAATTTCATTTCCATAAATCACTCCAAATTGTTAAACCCTTTTTTCTCTCAGTCGTGGCCTAACCACAATTTGTTTCTTTTCACGGTAAACAATTTGCTTTATCAGTGTTAAGCGCCAATTACCCTCAAGGCATTATGCTTTGGTGAATCTCAAAGACATGCTACGACGCTATTACCCGCTCTCTGTTCGATGTGGCCTTTTTTGTGCCAAAAGACTTTCTTAACATTGAATTTGCTTTGTGAATGATTAATGACTTGTGCATATTAATTATGTGTGTGTACGTACTGTCCAGCGCCCGATGAAGATTGAAAAGGAACACAAAATTCTTGTTAAAATAATCGTTGATAAGAAGTTTTACAAAAAATGAAAATAAGTCTTACTGCTCCAGGTAAATATTAAATGTTCTTAAATATTTCAAAATTTATTTTGCAATGTTTCCTTTAAATATTGTCGCAGAAAAAACTAACCGCGAATTTTCAAAGAACTATTAAAGGAAGAAGAATAGAGTTTAAAGAATAATTTTGAAATAAAAAAAAAAAATTTAAAAAGTGTGGATGGAGAATATATTGCAAAAGCTATCAATGAGCGTGAGGTTTTGAAATAGTTTATACCCTTCTCCCCACTTTGGTACAGGGTATTATACCCTTCTCCACACTGTGGTACAGGGTATTATGTATTTGTGCATATGTTTGTAACAGGCAAATGGAAACGAGATAGACTCATGGTTCCTTTTGAGAATATGCATAGAATCACTTTCTGAGTCGAATAATGCATGTCCATCCGACCGTCTTTCCATGTTAAATTGTAAAAAAGTACAGGTCGCATTTGTTATTCGAATTGGATGAAATTTATCACAGCTCATTTGTTAGGCCCAAGGACGAACCCTATTGAAATTGGGAAAAATCGGTTAAGATTTAGATATAGCTCCCATATATAGTTTCGTCCGATTTTTTGTAAATAGTGCGCCAAAGCACCAAAATATGGCCGATTGACCCAACATTTTGCACAACGTACTGAAGTTAGTATAACCTGCTGTGTGGAAGGTTTCACTGAAATCGGTTCAGATTTAGATATAGCTCCCATATATAGTTTCGTCCGATTTTCAGTAAATGGTGCACCAAAGACCCAAAATATGGCCGATTCGCACAAAATGTTAAACAATCTACTGAAGTTACTCTATACTAACGTGTGTCAAGTTTTGTTGAAATCAGTTCAGATTTAGATATACCTCCTACATAAATATTTCGTTCGATATTCAGTAAACGGTGCACCAAAGCCCCAAAATATGGCCGATTCGCACAAAACGTACAGAAAGTGTGTAAGACACAAAATATGACTGACGGCAGAAGAGATTCTCAACTGTAATCGCGTTTTTCTCACAATAGTGTTTTTACAAATGCCACTATAACTCAACAATTAATAATCCAATCGGTTCCAAATTTTAACACGTTATTCAATACGTATATAGATATCCTATGAAATAGGACAAAGGTCGGCTCACATAGAGATAAAGGTTGTTCGTCCAACTTCATTTCAATGTTTTTATACCCTTCACCACACTGTGGTACTGCATATTATGTCTTTGTGCCTACGTTTGTAACAGTCAAAAGGATCGAGATAGACCCATGGTTCCTTTTGAGAATATGCATAGAATCACTTTCTAAGTCGATTTCCTCATGCCCGTCCGTCTGTCCATGTTAAATTGTAAACAAAGTACAGGTCGCATTTATTATTCGAATTGGATGAAATTTGGCACAGCTGATTCACTTGGCCCAAGGACGAACCCTATTGAAATTGGGAAAAATCGGTTCAGATTTAGATATAACTCCCATATATATTTTCGTCCGAGTTTAGTTAAATGGTGCACCAAAGTCCCTAAATAACTTTCGATTTGCACGAAATTTTGCACAGCGTACTGAATTAGGCCTAGAATGATGTGTGCCAAGTTTCCTGAAAATAGGTTCAGATTTAGATATAGCTCCCATATATATTTTCGTCCGATTTAGGGTAAATGGTGCACCAAAGTCCCTATATATCATTCGATTTGCTTAGAGTGATGTCTGCCAAGTTAAGTTAAAATCGGTCCAGACTTAGTTATAGCTCCCATATATAGTGTCGTCCCATTTCATGTAAATGGTGCACCAAAGTGTCTATATATCTTGCGATTTGCACGAAATTTGGCATAACGTACTGAATTGAGCGTAGAGTGATGTTTGTCATGTTTCGTGAAAATCGGTCAAGATTTAGATATAGCTCCCATATATATTTTCGTCCGATTTAATGTAAATGGTGCACCATAGTCCACATATATCTTTCGATTTGCACGAACTTTGGCATAACGTACTGAATTGAGCCAACAATGATGTCTGCCAAGTTTCGTGATAATCGGTCAAGATTCAGATATTGCTCCCAAATATCTTTTTGTCCGATTTTATGTAAATGATACACCAAAGACCCTATATATTCTTCGATTTGCACGAAATTTGGCATAGCGTACTGAATTTTGTCCAGACTGATGTGTGCCAAGTTTCGTGAAAATCGTTTGAGATTTAGATATAACTCCCTTATATTATAGATTCATTTCAAGTAATTGACGCACCAAGGATTCAATATATGGCTGATAGGAACAAAACGTACTGAAATTAGTTTAACCTAACCTGTGACAAGTTTCGTTGAAATCGGTTCATATTTGGATATAACTTCTATATATATTTTCGCCCGATTTAAAGTAAATTGGACTTCAAACTCCTCATGTTAGTCAGATTGACAACAACTTTTGCACAACTTACAAGATTGAACATAGAATTACATAGTTGCGTTTTCTAGAAGTACAGACATAGACCAACAGATGACCTATTGATATTTGTTCGAAGTCGATTCATAGTTAGATAAATATCACATTTTTTATTTCATCCAATTTCATGTTAATAGTCCTGTTTATTATACCCATAGTGGTGAAAGGTATCATAGAGTCGGCCCGTCCGACTTTACTACTTTCCTTACTGTTTTTTTTTTTTTTTTTTTTTTTTTTTTTGAAAAATGCGGGTCTGTTAGGACTCATCTGTTGCATATACCCAAAGTGGTGAAGGGTATCATATAGTAGGCCCCGTCCCACTTGACTACTTTCCTTATTGGTTAAAGTATATTTTTTCCAAAGACTATTTAGAGTGGATTTTTAAAGAATAATTTTTTCCAAAGACTATTAATTAAAGAATATTTTTTTCATATAATATCTTTCGATAGCATTTTGTATACTACATATTTCCTCACAGTTTTCATAATACTCTATTGCTAAATACCAATAAAATGCAATATATGTGGTAATTATTTCTTATTTTATTATGTTATTACAAATAACCCAAAAAGTAAACTAAATTTACAATTAACGTGAATTTTTACAACTCCTGAATTGTTTTTTGTATAAACAATATTGTGTTTCTATAAAAAAAATCCTATAAAATAAATACTTGTTAACAAAATGCATTTTCTTCACGATTTCCACATTTGTATCTATTTCTCTTTTGATTTTGTTTTGAATAAAAAAATAAACAAATTGCTTCATCACACTTTAAAATATATTTATCACTACTGTGCTAAATGCAACAAATGGCAGACAGAGGGAGGCCCACCACAAATAAAACCAATCAAAATATAACAACATCAGTAGTTGGGTAATATCATAAATTTCGACAGCTCGTATGAGGTGGCGCCTGCACCTCATTTGGAGAACAAAGAAATTCCTGAAATTGCAGTCAATCGATAGGCCGGCCACACATTTAAATACTCTCTACACGATTCCGCAGAATTTTAATGCGTGGGGTAGGTGCATCAAGTACAGTTCGTTCGGCATTTATGTGGAATTTTGAAAATGTTCAGAACGCAAACCAACAACAGTGTTTACATTGTGCCAGAGAGACTGACTGCCTAGCTAACAGCAGTAGAGATTGATATTTACGCCAACTTCAAAGAAAAATCAATTCTACAGATGGCAATACATAAATACGCCTTGCCATCACAGCAAGTCAAACAGCAGTCAGTCATATTTTATGGGCCAGCGTAAAAAAAATACCGCAACAGATGATAATAACCAAGAGAAGAATAATATACATTGGTAAAGAATGATCGGTAGTTTCAAGTATGTGAATGAAAATGAGAGTTGATATTTTGTTGCAGAAAATTCTTGGAAAATCCAAAATCAATTAAAAGTTTCAAAGTGTTTTAATATTCTGCGTGTCTTTGATGTCTGTATAGTTTCAAAAAATAGGAACCTATTGTTGAGATTATCAATTTGAATTATGTGTTTATATTATTGTGAACACAAGTTCTTAGGTGACTAAGAAAGAAATGGGGAGATACATAGTTGATGTATTTAAATTGTAGTCTTTATGTTTGTAATTATTTCGAATAAATAAATAGCAATAGTAAAATACACTTTGTTACAAGATTTGCTTTTTACAAATTGGTGAAGTTTTACATACATTGGGCACCAATCTTCCTTCCAAAAATATCAATGCCGACATTCTTGGTGGAGAAGCCCATGGTAACGACCAATTTTGAGAATTTTGTATGTTTAAACAAGTTTTTAACCGGCTTGGTTCCCATTGGGTGGTACATCTCCACAGCAATAAATATCAACATAGGTCCAATATCGATGTATGGGCTATATAACTGTATCCCGAAATTTTCGATATTTTGAGTATTTCGGACAGGTTTAAACACAATTGACCTTATTTGTGCTTCTGATTAGATGGATCTTTATATGGGAATACAGCTCCCTTTGATAATACTATTGGAATTACTATAACAACAACAAAGTATATCAAATGCTTGCACGCCAAAAATGTGACTCGAGGAAGTACCGGCTTTTGACCCTCTGACCCTCTGCTTCGATTTAGCAATGTCCGTCCATCAGTCTGTTTCTGACTGACTCGACAACTCCCGAAAGAGTAACATATTTAATCCAAACTTTCAAAATCGTAATATCTATTTCTTCTTATACCTCCTCCACAAATGTGGCCAACATGTTGCTGACCCAAATATTGTACATCGTAAACTTAGATTATTTCGGGAGATAGGACCATTTCTGTACGCAATTTGTCAGGGTATTATAGATTTGTGCAGCCCCAAGAGTTTGTAACGATGTAAAATATTAAGCGATCGTCATATCTCGATTTGCTGAATATATCTGGACATGTGTGTCCGTCCGTACATCCATCCATCCGTCTTTTTAATAAAATTTGTAAACACGCACCAATCGTCACTTAATTTTACACGTAGGATGGGTTCTGGCCAAAAAAGACCCCTGTGGTTTTTGGTAATTATCCGTTATTATTTATGAGATCAAATAAAGCAAAAAACTTAATTTCTATCTGTTTTTCTGGTTGCTCTAGAGGCCACAATTATAAGTCGAACATCAGGAAATTTTGCATGGGGAAGGGGATCAGGCTCAAAAACGATAGTACATGATTTGATAAAGAACGGTCAATATTTATCAATTGGACTCTGATGTTTGTGTGAAAAGATAAAAAAGGTGCATTCTGTGGCGTATACATTTACCACAGAAGGGCCGAAAACTGTATCTTTGTATGGTTCTCTAGTCACTCTAGACGCCACAACTCTAAGCCGAATATCACGAATATTCCATGGTAAAAGGAAATCTAACATATTAATTAGAATGCATTATCGGTTAAAATTGAGCGAGTCAAAACAGAGACTTTTCTCTGTTAAATACCAAACTTCGAATCTTATGGGAAGACGAGATTCGGAAAAGATGACAGGGCAAGAATGTGTAGATTTTGACCTCTAGTCAAGAGTATACAGCTCCGCTCACTGATTAATATCAACATAAGTGCACGTTATAAAATATACCAATTATGGTATTTTCATGCCCTTTGTCGCATTGTCATTAAGGATACTTGATGGGTACACTATTTCTAGCCCAAAAGTTACATGTTTTTAAAAGGCAAACAAAATTACCCTGATTTGGTGTTCTGGGGTTTTGGGTGTGAGAGCAATCGATGTGGGATATTAATATTAGTTTGGGGAAAAAGAAATCCATTATTTTTATATGAAATATAAGACTTTAGTTAACATGCTTCAGAATGTCCGATTTGGACCAAATATGCACTGTTTTGTAGCCATTTTAAAGGTAACTTCATAATGCCTCTCTCATAAAAGTCCTGCTCTCTCTCTTTTGTATTAGAAGAAAAAGATGATAATCGCTTGGTGCCAAGTCCACACTGTATGATGGATACAATTAAACTTCCCAACCAAACTCCCGAAGTTTCTGGCGAGTCACTGTAAATGTGTGTGGCCTAGCGTTATCCTAGTGGAAAACGACACCACTCCTGTTGGTCAATTGCTATCTTCAAACGGTCCAGTTGTTGACAGTAGAGATCAGAGTTTAGCGTTTGACCCTATGGAAGCAACTCATAATAAATAATCCCTTTCCAGTCCCACCAAATGCATAGCAGATCCTTCCTGGCCGTTAGTCCTGGTTTGGCCACAGTTTGAGGTGCTTCACCGCTCTTTGACCACCATCGTTTTCGCACAGGGTTATCATATGTGATACATTTCTCAGGTCCAGTCACCATCCGTTTATGAAATGGGTCTATCTCATCCCGTTTGGCCATGGCTTCGCGGATGAAAATTCGATCCATCCTATTTTTTCTGGTAATTGTTGTGGCACCCAAACATCGATCTTCCCTTTGAATCCAGCTTTGTGTAAATGGTTTAAAACAGTTTTATGGTAAATTTTTAGTTCCTAGGCGATCTTACGACTACTAACATGACGGTCAACTGCCGAAAAAATAATGGATTTTTTTTCCACATAATAACATAATATTAACCATATACAGGTTTAAGAGTCCTAAGAGCATTTACCAAACGTACTGACTGTCATTTAATATTTTCCATTATAAGAGGCTAATAAATCTTTAATAATATAGGGATCTCGACTAATGTTAGATATTTTCTCCAAAAACTAATAATTTCCTACAGCTCACAATTAAACTGTGTTTTAAACCTTAACATTGGACCGAATTTATTAGCGGTTTATTACTAGCGTTTTATTAGGCTATGCCAAAACGGGGATCAATATTGATAATTTTGGGTAGTCAAATGTAACAACCAATGAGAATTCAATTACAGTAAAATTCGGTTAAAAAGTGTCCAAAATTTCTTAAATACTGTCTTCGGTCAATATTAATCATTTTTAAAACAGAGAAGTTGGGGTACCGTTCTATGGAGCTATACTCAAACTTGATTCAATAAAAACCCAAAATACTAAATTGCAGCCAATTTGATTGAATAGCGTATCCAAAATCCTCAAAATACAGATTATTAGGGGATACCGTTATATGTGGGATACACCGATAAATTCCATTTGCAATACCGAACAACCTAGGAGTACTAGTAATGGCTGTGCAAAATTTCAGAGCTCTATGTTAAATATTGCGATCTCTATCGTGATTTCATCAGACTGTCCGTCTGTATATCGACAAGAATTTTATTCTGATCAAGAATATATACTTCATGCGGTTACCAGTGAATATTTCGAGGTGTTGCAAAAGAAATTACAAATTTAATATAGATACACACCATATGGTGGAGAGTGAAAACTTAAAAAAAAACAGTTTTATTAATTATTTCGGAAACTGTAAATACAAATTTAATTGCTGTTGCACCCCACCTCGTTAACAATTCATTTATAGATTTTCCAGTAAATCCAATGTTTTTCCACCAATTCAATTAATAAATTAATGGGAACTATAGAAACCCACCTCTAAAACCAGTTAGTAATGATTTTTATCACAAGAAGGCCATTATGACTGGCTAATTTAGTAATTGGCTAACACGATCACATTTTCCTATTATGGCAAAGTGCAGAATCGTGTTAGCGTGTCATAACTTATAGAAGAAAAATGTCTTAATTAGATTGAAATATTGCTGATGTAGTTTGTCTTCTATGGCCAATTCCAGTTTAACTTTCAAATTTTTAGTACAAATCATTTCAGGCATGACTTTCTAACCTTGCGCCATAAGTTAGTGCCATTTACCGCATAGACGGTTGATCCTCTAATACAAAACAGTAGACTCAATGACGGATCACATCATTAATCACAGTGTGTGGAGTGTGCGTCTGCATCTGAAATACAAGAATTTGTAAATATTTTAAGATCGTTTGCGCCGCTGTCTATGCGGATGGCGATGATTGGAAACGAATTAATGCAAATTATAGTGTTCACACCTCTGCTCTACGTGTTCTCACACAGCAGCCAAACACCGTTTTTTGTGGTAAGACTTTGTATTCTGGTTCCTCAATACAAACATCGAACAAACAAACCATCGCAGAGCAAAATGAGACCTAAAACCGAGAACCCCAAAACTTGTAACCATAACCCAACAACCACTTGTTGTTAAACTTTAGATGCGATAGACATTCACCTAAATTATCATTTTGATGATGATTACGCTGTGGTGCCACAACGATTCATTAACTAGATGGCCAGAGGTGTTTCAGATGATCGAAACGTAAAACGAACCAGCGGACGAATGAACGACACCATCGATGTGCTTTTAGTTTAGCAAATTGTAAGTGTTTTATGCTAATGATCACAGATTTTAAGCTGTTTGTAAAGAGACTTCGAAGAAGAAGTAGAAAAAAATACCTAAACAGATTCCAAACTTCTTTGTATTGATTTTAGTGCAATTTTCAGCCGCAATAGAAATTGTCCATCTAGTCGTTATGACTAAAAGCAGCTGTGGGCTATAACTTGATTTGAATGTTGTTGTTTCTGTTGTTGTTGAATTTGTAACGGCTGACAATTAATTGAGCTACTTTAAGTGACCATCATAATAAGTGGTAGTTGTAAAGTGGCCAATGTGTTTTGGTTTTTTTCGTCTTTAATTTGAAAACTAGTTTTGTTTCACGCCAATTTAATAGGATTGTATGCGTGTTTGACTCCCTTTTTATCGGATGTCGGATGACTAACTGCATTAGTTGCACTAAAATCCAATTTTTATGCATTAAATAATCACACCATACTTGTCAAGTAGTGCATCCCACGTAAACAAAAACAATTTAGTCAACTAATTATGATGTTAAGGTTTTTTAATGGAATATGGGAAAGTATACAAATAAGCCATTGCATATTGTTTGCCGGAGTCCGCATAGTAATCCGAAATGAAGATCATTGTAGGAATCAAAACTGATCAATGCCTCGTGGGACTTTAAACATTTATTGAAATCTGAGAGGAGGACAATAAATTTTATTTGATAGTCTTAACATTGTCATAAAGCTAAATATATTGTGCCCCGTTTACATCAAATCGGATGAAATTTTGTATGAGAGATATATCAACATCTGAACCGATTTGCAGTGCGCTGCACAAAATTTTATTTTCAATCGTGTCGATTGCACCATTCTTATGAAGTCTGACGAGAATATATATATCGGAGTTATATTTAAATCAGAACCGATTCTTTCAAATTTCAATATGGTTTGGTCTTGGATCAATAGAAGCAGTTGTGCACAAATTGAATAATAAATGCGATCAGATGTGTGCTTATAAAAATTACATACACAGCGTAAAGGAAATCGATTCTATGTATATACTCTCGTTTTCACACCAAAATATCGTTTAATTTGATAGACCTTAATCGGCCGATGCGTTTTTATGGATACTATACAATAAGATGGAAAGACCAAGTGGAAGGCAACATTGCCGAATATGGTCTTTCAAATTGGAAAAAAGATTGACGCGCCTGGAAATCATTTTTAAACTCGGCTTATGGAACGAAAGTTCTGTCACAAGCCAGCTAAGTAAGTATACAATCACATAGTAAAATAAATACGAACATAGATTCTGAAAACGAGACTAGGAAATTCCATAAAATTCGTAATGCCAATTTACCTCAATGGGAAATTTGGCTAAAATGTTCACGAACCTTTATATGAGCCAATGTCAAAACATGGATCTATAATGATCACTTTCTGCATGTTCTACAGCATTCAAAAATATGGAATTCTAAAATACAGCCACTTCATTCTGAATATACACGTAAGACTTTCAAAATACCTTCCATAATATGTGAGCTATTTTAAATTACACACCTACCTGACCTAAAAATATCAAAATTGTTTCGGAATCACTATTTGGAGCATATATAAACATGGGTCTATATAAAGCATTTTCTGAAATGATATTTTGAACCTCAAAGAAAGCTAAATGCCAAATCGTAGTTAACTTTCTGCGAAAAAGATGTTTTACTTTACGAACTCGGAATTCCAAAAATTCGGTTAAAACCTTAAAAATACCGAAAAATATCAGAGAATTTTATATGGAGGCTAGTCAAAAAATTGACCAATATTGAATATTTTTTGCAAAAATGTTTTTATATCCTTCACCACACTGTGGTACAGGGTATTATGTCTTTGTGCATATGTTTGTAACAGGCAAAAATAATCGAGATAGAATATGGAAGAGTTCCTTTTGAAAATAGGCATATAATCACTTTCTGAGTCGATTTATGCATGTCCCTACGTCGAAGTAGAAGTTAAATTGTAAACAAAGTACAGGTCGCATTTATTATCCGATTTGGATGAAATTTGGCACAAGTCCCTTATTTGGCCCAAGGACAAACTCTATGATATTTAAAAAAATCTGTTCAGATTTAGATATAGCTCCCATATATTTTTTCGTCTGACTTAAGGTAAATGAGGCACCAAAGTCCCGATATATCTTTCGATTTGCACGAAATTTGGCACAGCGTAATGAATTAGGTCTAGAACGATGTGCGTTAAATTTCGATAATATCGGATCAGATTTAGATATAGCTACCATATATAGTTTTGTCGGATTTTATGTAAATGGTGCACCAAAGTCCCTATATATCTTTCGATTTGTGGGAAATTTTACATAGTGTACTGAATTGAGTATAGAATGACGTGTGTAAAGTTTAAAAAAAAATCGGGTCAGATTTAGATATAGCTAATATATTTTCGTCCGATTTAATGTAAATGGGGCTTCAAAGTCCCTATATATCTTTCGATTTGCACGAAATTTGGCATATGGTACTGAATTAGGTCCAGAATGACGTGCGGTAAGTTTAGTTTTGCGATATTATGATAATCGGTTATATATTTCATATGATTTTGCAGATATAGCTCCTATATATAGTTTTGTCCGATTTTATGTAAATGGTTTGCACCAATGAGACCCTATATATATATTTCGATATGCGGGAAATTTTGCATAGTGTACTGAATTGAGTCTAAAATGACGTGTACCAAATTTCGAGAAAATCGGGCCAGATTTATATATAGCTTCTATATATATTTTCGTCCGATTTAAGGTAAATGGGGCTCCAAAGTCCCTATATATCTTTCGATTTGCACGAAATTTAGCATAGGGTACTGAATCAGTTCCAGAATGATGTGATAATTTTCGTGAAAATCGGTTCAGATTTAGCTATAGACAGAATGGCTTTCATATATAATTTCGACCTCTTCATGTTGTTTGTACACCAAATAATCAATGGGTGCCTGATTGATATTACAGTTAAAACAGATCCGCAAAAATTAGAGTTCATACCAAATAGCGTGCGAAAAGTTTGCTTTAAATCTATTTACAAAATATAGAATAGGTTGCAGGTTATTCTTATGTATTGGAATTGATTTTAGTCGGTTTAGATAAAGATCGCATATTTCAGTTCGTTCAATTTCATTTCCATGTTCCTTCGAAAAGGCGAGATCTGTTAGGATACATATAAAGAGTATACCCAATGTGGTGAAGGGTATCATATATTCGGCCCAGTCCGACTTTACTACTTTCCTTACTGATTATACCCTTCACCACACTGTGGTACAGGGTATTTTGTCTTTGTGCATGTGTCTGTAACAGGCAAAAGGAGTAGAGATAGACCCATCCTTTTGTGAATATTCATAGAACACTTTCTGAGTCGATTTACGCATGTACGTCTGTACGCCCGTCCATGCATTTTTGTGAACAAAGTACAGGTCGCATTTATTATCCGATTTGGTTGAAATTTGGCACAAGTCCCTTATTTGGCCCAAATACGAACTCTATGAAATTTAAGAAAATCGGTTCAGATTTAGATATAGCTCCCATATATAGTTTCGTCCGATTTTATGTTAATGGTGCACCAAATTTCCAATATTTGTCCGATTGACTGAATTAGGTCTAGAGTACTGAATTAGGTCTAGAATGATGTATGCCAGGTTTTGTTGAAATCGGTTCAGATTTAGATATAGCTCACATATATAGTTTCGTCCGATTTCATGTAAATGGAGCACCATACAGCCAATATTGGTCCGATTGGGACAAAATTTTGCACAGAGTACTGAATTAAGCCTAGATTGATGTGTGTCAAGTTTTGTTGAAATCGGTTCAGATTTAGATATAGCTCCCATATATAGTTTCGTCCGATTTCTTGTAAATGGAGCACCATACAGCCAATATTGATCCGATTGAGACAACATTTTGCACAGAGTACTGAATTAAGCCTAGATTGATGTGTGTCAAGTTTTGTTGAAATCGGTTCAGATTTAGATATAGCTCCTATATATAGTTTCGTCCGATTTTAGGTAAGTGGTGCACCAAACACCTAATATTGGTCCGAATGAAATAAATATGAAATAAATTGCATAGCGTATTGGATTGAAGACGTTTCAAGTTTAAATGTAGCATTCAAATATATTTTCATCCGATTTCATCAAAATGATGTAGCAAATAACTAAAGGTTGTCCGTTTAGGACGAATTAGTGCACAACGTACCAAATCGAAACTAGAATAACGTGGATTGGATTTTTTGTCGATATAAATTTTAGATAACACATAGTGTTGCAGCATACCAAATGGTGGATGTCGCGGTTGCTCAAAGACGTTCCTTTTCTATATAGATCTTATATGTACATATGTTGCTTGATGTTTGAAATTAAATTTTTCATCGATTTCAGATGGTATCTCTATGGGGTTTTTTAATTTAGTTCAAATATCTACAACTTCACGCAGTTTATTTCGTTAATATCCATTTCAATGGTCCTCCAAAGATGATATGTCTATTCTGTCTAAAGGATATTGTACATATGAGCATCTCTTGTATGCACTCAAATTGGTGATGGGTATCATATAGTCGGCCCCGTCCGACTTCTGAACATTCCTAACTGGTTTTTTATGTGGAGTTATATCTACATCAACCCCAATTTCAACAAAACTTAACACATGTACTTCTGGACCCAACTCGGTATGATGTGCCACGTTTGGTGGCAATAAAACAACTATTGTGTCCTATTTACATCAAATCGTACGAAATTTTGTATAAGAGATAAATCTAACTCTAAACCGATTTTAATAAAACTTAACAGACGTTATTTTGGTCCAAATACAGTACGTTGTCCAAAATTATGTCCAAACGTTGGGTGTCTATTGCACCATTCGATTGAAATATATATTTAAATTGGTACCGATTCTTTACAATTTCAATAGGGTATACCCTTAGATCAAACGAATATGGATACTATACAATCGCTGAGTAAATTAAATACCGACTTACATGCTGAAAAATAAGGCTAGGAAATTCCACCAACTAAGTAATGCCGTCGGGAAATTTGTCTAAAATTTTCTCAATACCGAAATTAGGGCAATGTCAAAATATTGACATATAATGATCATTTGCTGCATGTTCGACAGCCTCCAAAAAATCAGGAATACCAAAATATAGTAATTTCACTTGGCAAATACTAGTATGACTTTCAAAATACCTGCCATAATATGAAGGCTTTTCAAAGCTCCACGAAACAGTAATACCAAATTACGACCTACCAATCTTTAAAAATATCGAAATTGTGTCGGAATTTTTATTTCGAGACTATCTCTAAACATGGACTTATATTAACAATTTACTTAAATGATGTTTATGGACCTTAAAGAATGTGAAATGTCAAATTGCAGCTAAATTTCTGCGAAGAAAATTATCCGGGACCTTTATATGAAAGTATAGTGAATACTTTCTGCAAAAATTTGTTAAGGAACCTTGACAAAATGTTCTTAAAAAATTCACGCCTGTTGTGTAGAAAGACCTTTAGAAAATCAAAGTCTGTTGTTCGTTAAAAAAATATTCTTAAAAAATTCACTTCAAAATTCAAAATCAACGCCTGTTTGTTGAAGGGCAATGAAAACATCCACGTCTGTTGTCCTTGAAAAAAAAATATTCTTAAAAAAATCACGCCTGTTGTCCTTGAAAATATATGACAAAATATTCTTTAAAAAAGCATGTTGTATAGCAAGACCAGGACCCACGTCTGTTGTCCTTAAAAAATATTCTTTATAAAACCTCGCTTGTTGACTTCTATAAAAACACTTCTGACAAATAATCATCCTTGAAAAAGATATTTCTAAAACCAGTGAGCATTGTAGTCGGACGGGACCGACTATATGGTACCCTACACAACCACCACGAGTCTAACTTTCTGCGGATCTATATCCCGAGTCTGGTCACTGTCCTGAACATTTAAATTATACCATTAAAATTTTTTTATTTTGTTCACAAATGTCTTGGCTTATTTGACCCTTACTATCATTATTGGCCGTTCATTATCAAAACAGCCATTTTAAATAGTAGATCAGAATTCCTTACCCTTTCATCCCCTAAATATTAACCGATCATACATATAGGGGTATTCATTGAACAGAACCCATTTTACATGCAAAATTTCGTGACGATTAGTCCATAATTGTAGCCTGAATTATAAATTATAATAAACGGACGAACATGCATAAGCTAAAATGTAGTCTAGTACCCATTTTTCGCGACGTTACAAACTTCTGTGGCCACACAAAATATTAATACCCTTACAATTGCACCTTGAATGTCCTTAACAAATTATTCTTGCAAAAAACCACGCCTTCTTGTCTTAAAAGTCCTGTTGTCTCTTGTCTTGAAAGTCCTTCTTAAAAATAAATTGCTGTTGCTCTTTCAAATCTAAGGCTGTGTCTTTTAAAACATTCAAGGCTAAGGCTAAGATATTCAACGCTAAAAACCAAGTTTGTTGTTTTCAAAGTCCTTAAAAATATAGTTAAAAAGTCCCTGAAAAAAGTGTTAAGAATCCCTTTCCCGAAAAATACACCATTATTGTTGTGCACTTATTTTTGTGTTATGCCTTGATAAACCTTGGGCTCCCATTTCGGGCGATTTGTGGGAGGATTTCGGAAAACAAACTTTCTCTTCTTTATTAAAATTACGTTTTCAATATTTTATTGAGTTCAATTAAAAACAGTACAAGCTCTCGATCCACATAAGCGGTGTAGTGACTTTCATATATTTTGAAAAATATTGTTGTTTGTGTCTTTTAAGTCTTTAAATAAAAATACCATTAGCACACCTTGACTTTGGGGTATAGTATATTAATATGTACAGCTCACGTGATTAAGATAGCATCCTCGTAGCACAGCACAAGACACCAGACGTACAAGATACAACACTTGGTATCTTGTTCCTTTCGATATTTACGAAATTCATACTTTGGTCTGCGATACAAGACATTCTGTCTTGTATGGCATATCCACACCACTGCACTACTGGTTGGAGATGCCGCTGGTGATGCTACTGCTGATAATTGTCGTGTTATTACGCGAAAATAACAACACATCCTAACCCAAAAGACTCGAATATGGTGTGGTGGTGCTGGCGAAAAAGTGTTGTGGCATATTCTCTGGTATTTATTCATAACATTTAGATTAAGTATCTAAAATAACCACAAATTGAGATGCAAGTCGTTAGCTAATTGTTAGATAAAATGTCATTCATTTGGTAGTTGTTTTTGGTGGATGTTGTTGTCGTTCTGCGACGAAAACTTTTAAACTATTTTTTAAAAGATCTAAATTATAGGCAATATATTTTAGATAGAGGAAACCGTTAAGAATATTTTTTTCGTTTTTTTTTCATGAAAAAATACAGTAGGGTAATTAGTTTAAAGAGTATAAATAGTTGGTGTAACATTATACATTTTTAGGAAATTGTTGGGTACTAACAATAATTACAGATATACGATAATAGAAATACTAACGAAAGGGATTGTTTGAATAGAATTTTGAAATTAGATAATATAATGGATTGAATTGGATGGATTAGAGAGATTTTTGGGTACTTCCCTCATGAAAGAAGCACCAAAGAGGTAAGAGTTTTTTTGAATGGCACACCTCGTCGGTATACCATGTTATCGGCCATCCTGGAGGTGCATTGAAACGAAGATGCCAGAAATAAGTGAAAACGTCGCCTGGACCAAACTTTGTATACACTCCTCAACGTAGACTGCATTAAAAAATCCTTATTGTATTATGTGGTTGCAGGTTGTTCAGTTCACTCAGGAGGGAAAACTGGGGTAGAAACTTTAACGTATAATCATTTGAAATTTGTATGCGGGTTAGTTAAAAAATCCTGCATTGAATAATTTCTGAAAAAAGTTTTTTATTTACTAAGAATCTGATATGTCACATTATAGTCACGTCCATCAGGAAATTCGGTTAAAAACATCATAATACCGAAAATGAGCTGTCACATGAACTCATATTGATCATTATACCCTCAGGCTTATGGCTAATCCTCATCATTGCCTCATCGAAATATTGGTTTTAGACCCGATGTTTTTTGGACCAAATCCGTTTCAGACAATTTGGAGTCGATTTACAATTGTCCGTCTGTCTGACCGGCTGGTGTGCACGATAACTCTCGAAGGGAGTAACCGATTTCAACCAAACTTCGGATATTTTAATATTTCTCCCAAACCTAGTTTAAGTTTGAAGATGGGGAATATCAGTCCACTCCTTCTTGTATTTGAAGAAAACTTTGTACAAGCTAGTATCATTACGAAGCCTAGATGAAGTCCGAAAATGGGAACCATTTGTCTTCTACTTCTGGTACCTCGCCCATTTTAAAATTTGAATATTTGGCGTAAGGAATGTCCGATTTGAACCAAACTTTGCATAACCTATTATCTTTATCAATCTTAGATCGAGTTCAAATGAAACTTATTGGTTCTCCTTCTCATACCACCCACACAAATGGTTAACATTATCAACATTTATAAATTAAATACTAGGCGAAATAAATGTCCGATTTGAACTTTGAACTTTGCATAACCTATTATCTTTACCAAGCCTAGATGAAGTCTGAATATGAAACTACTCCCCCAAAAGGGTCAAGTTTTTCAGTGTATATAATTTGAACATTAGACTAAAGCGAATAATAAAACCTATGTGTTATTCCGAAAGCCTTTATAAACCGAAGGCTGAAGGAATACTTCCGTCGGCCAATATATAGGTCTAGGACCAATATTTCGATGCGTTACAAACTCTTAGGCCTTACAAGGTTATAATACCCTGACAACTTAGTTGTGTAGGGTATAAAAAGTGCCCCAAAGCTGTAAAATTCCGAAAATAGGGGCTACCCTGAAACAGGAAGATTTTCTTTTCGATGAATATCCCTAATATTGAATATAATTACGCACAAACTTCGATGTGTAAGCTTCAAGGGAGTATTTCTCTTTACTTCAAGGGAGTATTTCTCCTTGTATCAAGAATTCATGATGTACCATGTCTTTGAAGACCGTGCTTTTTTCGATAATTTTCGACCTTCTTTTAACCAGTTTTACCGCAATTCAACATGTGTACTGTTCGTAGTAGACTAGTAATTTTTTATACCCTTCACCACAATGTGGTACAGGGTATTATGTCTTTGTGCATATGTTTGTAACAGGTAAAAATAATGGGGATAGACCCATGGCTCCTTTTGAGAATATGTATAGAATCACTCTCTGAGTCGATTTATGCATGTTCGTCCGTCCGTCTGTCCATTTTAAATTGTAAACAAAGTACATGACGCATTTATGATTAGAATTGGATGGAATTTGGCACAGCTCATTTGTTTGGCCCACGGACGAACCCTATTGAAATTGGGAAAAATCGGTTCACATTTAGATATAGCTCCCATATATATTTTCGTCCGATTTAATGTAAATGGTGTACCAAAGTCCCTATATATATTTCGATTTGCACGAAAGTTGGCATTGCGTAATGAATTAGGTCTACAATGATGTGTGTTAAGTTTCCTAAAAATCGGTCCAGATTTAAATATAGCTATATATATGTTTTCGTCCGATTCAATGTAAATGGTGTATCAAAGTCCCTATATATCTTTTGATTTGCACGAAATTTGGCATAGCGTAATGATTTAGATATAGCTCCCATATAGATTTTCCTCCGATTTAATATAAATGGTGCACCAAAGTCAATATATATCTTTCAATTTGCACGGCATAGCGTTATGAATTAGGTCTGGAATGATGTGTGTTAAGTGTCGTGAAAATCGGTACAGATTTAGATGTAGCTCCTACATATCTTTTCTTCCGATTTTATGTAAATTGTGCTCTAAAGACCCAAAGTTTGTCCGATTGTCACACAATTTGGTACAATGAACTCTAGTTAATAAAAGTTAATCTTTGGTAAGTATCATTGAAATCGGTTCACATTATATATATATATATATAGCAACTCTATATATCTGACCAAAAAATTTAGTATAGGTTGCAGAATGACATGTTTATGGATCCAATTTCGTTTTTATGGTCCTTCAACGTCTGTTAGGATTCATCTGTTGAATATACCCAAAGTGGTGAAGGGTATCATATAGTCGGCTCCGTCCGACTTTACTACTTTCCTTACTGGTTCGGTAGACATTATTGATCAGAAGAAAATTCTGATCGCAATATCTAATATAGAGCCACTTGTACTATGGGTACCAATTCCTTTTCGGTATTATCTACAGCATTTTAAATGGCTGTAATTGATATTCCATGTTCTTGTCCTCAGTCCTCATATAAATAGTCCTCATATAAAGGTTTCTTCCAATTTTATGTATTTAGGTGATCATAGCTTCATTTCCAGTCATAGTGACAATAATTTTACTGACCTCAATTATTAAACTAGCAGGATGAACTTGTGTTGAAGTTGAGATGTAAGACTAAATTAAACAAAGTCAAAACTTTTCCAACCAAATAATATTCTAATATGAGTTTTGTTCCAGTTGTTTAAAATTTTCAGATTTTGAATTTCCACTTTTCGTGATTTATCTTGAAAAGTTGTTATGACATAATCTCTTTTAGAAAAGTCCTCAATAATATAATTGTATTAAATGATTTCAATATTTATTTTATTTTCTTTTTTATATAATATTTGTTATTGGTTTCACAGCACTTCGAATCTGGTTACAATCGAAACTTATCAGTACATGTCATTTGTTAACGACATATATATTTATTGTGTGCTGGTAACCACAATCGAATAGCTAATGCGAATATCGACCACAAAACAACATATGTATTTACAAACATATGTACATAAAATAAACCGAAAAAAGGGACCGACGAAGTCGACGATATTAAGATGTCTCACCGAGATATGGCAGGGAAATTAAAATAAAATTTTTATTGCATTTAGTTTTTTTTCAGCAATTCCTTTTTAGTATTGGAATTTAAATTTTATTTTTGTTGAAAATCATAGCAAAGATCCAAGGTAATGAAGAGGACCAACGTTGACGTTTTGGGGGCTTCGGCCAATTAAGGGAACAGTTTCAATTAATGCTGCTTCATCCTTTTTATTATGAAACGACAACAAGAAATTGTTGTGAGGACCTTTGTATGGTGGCATGGACGTCATCATCTTCCATTTTACATCATCACCATTCGACAACGTTTACAGGCAGAAGGCAAATACATAAACTATTTTATGAAAGCACTAAAGAACCAATTAATATGTTGTTTATACCCACCAATCGACCGTCCGACTGCCCCGGCCAAACAGTTTGATTTCCCATTTTTGCCACAACGTCTTGTTGCTGTTGGCAAATGATTGCCAGAACTATGAAAGCAACAGCAGGAGGAATCAAGTTACTGACTGTCTCAAAGGACGACTTGTAGTATGTGGTGGTAACAACAGTTACAGCAACACAAGTAGATGTTATGCCATGAAATTGGCATGAAAGAATTTAAAAATTGCACTTAATAAATTTATTTGTGCTTAATTATTTATTTGATACAGAGGCACAAACGAAAGAAACCATAAATTTTCTGAACACGCACACGCACACATAGACACTATGCAGCAAATCAGGTATCTTCTAATTTATTTATGGCCATTGGTAAATGTATAAATTGTATTTTCTTGGCCACGTAGATTTTTATCCTGATTTGGTATGGATAATGTCAATCCGAACCGAGGGCATAAATTAAAATTAAAAATATCCCTTCAAGTCCTATCAACAAATTCTTCAGCATTCCAAAACGATTACCTAATGTTAGGAGGTTGGTTCTCTTTACGAAAGGCTCCCAGCCAATCCTTGCTGCCACAGAAACTATTTTATTTATTCCTGCAAAAGGTAAATAAACATCAACCTTGGGACTACACATGATAAGGGGCTAACCGCAATGACAGGGTATAGAGAAATCAATTTGAAAATATAAATTACTATTACTACAACAACAGTAGCAACAAAATATTAAAAATTTATATTTTATTGATACAAACACAAAGGCCAGAGTTGGCATAACAAATTAGAACGTGAAAACGTGATGGAGATTTTTTACCTCACTTCCGTTTTCCAGTTTTAAATGAAAATTGCAGAAGGGGACACTTAGTTTCTATTTGGGTAAATAACATGATGTATGTGTGTACTACATACATACACATATGTGTGTCAGATAAGTGACAAAGGTGTATAGAGACTACAAATTAGACACTGAGTAGGGTAGGGAAAAAAGGACATATGTGACCAATGGGTGGAAAATTTAATATCTCAAAGTTAAGATCAAATCTGCCATTAGCGCAAATAAGGAGTAGAGACCGAAACTTTAAAGGAGTCAACAGTTTAAAGAATATTTAACAAAGACCATCAATAAGCGCGGATTTTTTAAAGAATATTTTTTAAGCACCAACATAGACGATTTTTTTTTTTTTTTTGAAGAATATTTTTCCCAGGACCAACACAAGCTTGCATATTTAAAAGACTATTATTTTCAATGATCATTACAAGGCGTGGATTTTTTAAAGATTATTTTTTTCTATGACCATTACAAGTGGTGGATTTTTTCATGGACCATTACAAGGCGTGCATTTCTTAAAGAAAAATTTTTTAACGACCATTACAAGGGCTGGATTTTTTCAAGGACCATTACAAGGTGTGGATTTTTTCAAGAACAATTAAAATGAACATTACATGGGGTGAATTTTTTAAAGCATATTTTTTCAAGGAACATTACATGGGATGAATTTTTTAAAGAATATTTATACCCTACACAACTATGTTGTCAGGGTATTATAGCTTTGTGCAGCCCCAAGAGTTTGTAACGCTCCGAAAGATTGGTCCTAAACCAACCCGTCCAGTATAATTTGTAAACCCGACACAGTTATGGAGCAATCTTCACGAATTTTTGCATGTAGGATCGGTTCTGGCCAATGAAGACCCCTCTTGTTTTTGGTAAATATCGGGTAATGTTTAGGCGATGAAATGGACCAAAAATTTTATTTTATTAATTTCTCTCTCGAGATGAGCTACATGATCGGAGTTGCAATGAAAAGGAAAGCCAGAGAGATATTACATTCCCACCACTATGCGACGCGTTTCGCAGTTGGTTAAGCGGCTCATCAGGCATATTGGGCAATGTGGCTTACAAATGTCTTTACTTGATAA
This sequence comes from Musca vetustissima, assembly GCF_032173495.1. NCBI lineage: Eukaryota > Metazoa > Arthropoda > Insecta > Diptera > Muscidae > Musca > Musca vetustissima. Next base: position 154,800 of record NW_026879778.1, on the reverse strand, counting down.
GTTGTATTTATGTCGACTATTGTTGCGAAATTGCATCTACGAATTAAATTCAATCGTGTCAAGGTTCGGACATTTGGCATCACACCAGAACATTCCTTTTCAGAGCAGTTTTTTCTTGTAGTGACAGACTTTTTTCCATACAGACTACAATATTTTTCTTCAATGGTATGCAACTGCATATTGTGCAACCTTAGGAAGATAAGGAGGTGGCTTTGAACGCTAAGGCGTTGGACATCAACGGATGCCATGGGAACCAGGGTTCAAATCCCAGCCGGGCTCAAGCTGAATTTTTGAGTTTTGTTTTTATGCCTTTTTAGGGCGAAGATCATTCATCTAAAATGTTTTATTATTTTTTCTTTCGAGATGAGCTACATGGTCGGAGTTGCAATGAAAAGGAAAGCCAGAGAGATACTACATTCCCACCACTATGCGACGCGTTTCGCCAACGGCCTGTTTTGATAAAGATCGGTCAATATTTAACGGGTAAAATGGACTGACTGACCTGACTTTAATATCTTTCGGTTTGCACAAAATTTGGTACAGCGTAATTAATTAGGATGTGTGTTAAGTTTCCTGAAATCGGTTCAGATTCTATAGCTGACCAAATTAAAAATTTAGTGTCGGCTGCAGAGTGACATGTCTATGGATCCAATTTCATTTTACTGGTCCTTTAAAAATGCGACGTCTGTTAGGATTCATCTGTTGAATATACCCAAAGTGGTGAAGGGTATCATATACACGGCCCCGTCCGACTTTACTACTTTCCTTACTGGTTTATTTTTTGTTAATTTTTATTTTTTTTCTTCTTATTTTCTTACAGAAACGGTGAACAATTATCTTAATTAAGAGGTGTTGTGCTCAAAACATTTGATATTTATCCGATATGGTAAGTAAATTTTTTCAAATAAGTATATCATTAGAACGTTGATACAATTTTCAATTAAATACTTAAATTTCGAAAAAGAAATAAACGAATTTCTAAATATTTGATAATAAATTACAGTCACATCAACATAAAAATGGAAATAAAGCCTTCAAAATACCCAAAATGTGTCAATGCCTTTTTTTTGGGAGATATACCAAAACGTACCCCGAAATATTCTGTGGTCTCCGATAACGCTGCAGTCTGACAATGTTGTAGGCCCAAAAGTTCGACCCAAAGTCAGTAGGTGATATCTCCTTTGAATAAGTAACATTTTGTCTTCCCACAAGTAGGCTATCGGATTTCCCAGTCTGGAATCAGAAAGACATTTCTTTACCCCCCTCCTCTTTAAAATCTACTCCACACCACATACAATTCTAAATATTACATATGACATATCGAGAAATGAAAAGCTAACATACATTTAGATAGTTATCGATAGCGACAGACCGAAAGGCAGACCGACAAACAGACAATGACTGTGATTGTCAGTTGCATACAAAAATTTTACTTCTGGCCATAATTCCTGTGTCGTCGACTATGCATATCGTATGGTCTTTCTGGTATGACGTTATGCGTGCTGGATCGATGACTGGTTGGCTGGATGGCTAGCTGCTTGGCAGAAAGTGATTAAAAAACGTAGTACATCCGAAATAAAAGAGCCAAAAATGAAAAGGAATTACAAACTAAACGACATTCCCATCCTATGCATGGCGTTTTATGTGACGCCGCCACTGACACACATCATGGCCTTAAAGACCAGACCCAAAGACAAAAAAAAAAAACAAATTCACATTGCAATGATTATGGAATGCAAAAGTGACTTGTTGGGTGAGTGTTGCAAACTATGGGTTACTGTTTTTGTGTAGGTTTCATAACTTGGGCCCAAGAAAAATTGTTGTTTGAATTTCATATGAAATATTTTAACCTTGAATCATCTCTATGGCCTACAGAATATTTAATACAACAGATTTTCAATTTACTTTACATTAAATCAAAGATAGTACAACAATGATGTAACATCATTCCTATAACACCTTTCCCAAAAAGTGCATTCCTCAAAAGGTAATTTGTGCCAACATTCCACATTGACATGCAACTTTAGGGTACAACATAAACAGAACCCATTTACCGCTCCACCATCATGCCCATCATACACTACATTGTAAATCCTATTACAAACTACATCCACATATAAATGTATTCCTCAAGATCTTTGTATGTGTGTGTACAAACATTCATTTTGTAGAACTCAAGTGTTTTGCATAATGAAATGTAAGTTTTATTGATAGAAATTAAACTGTCAATCGTAAATGTTACTAATTATGACATTGCTGCTACTTTTATGACACGCCGTCATATATATTTTACAACAACCACCGCCGCACCAATGTAAGTAATACAGCAAACACAAACCGTTGTTATATATGCGACAACCAGAACAAGACGAAGTAGCAAAGGAATGAGAACTAGAGGAAATAGACATACATACGTCCAGAAGGACCCGGGACATCCACATTTCTGCTTGCATTTTACATACCATTTGTACGAATGGCATTCGCAATAATCATGCAATCTAAATAGAACAGTGGTTGGAAATCGATTTTTATTATACCCTACACAACTATGTCAGGATATTATAGCTTTGTGCAGCCCCAAAAGTTTGTAACGCCGCGAAATTTTAGTCCTAGACCCACCTTTAAGTATACCGATCGTCATATCTCGACTAGCAGAGTCGATCAAGACATGTGTGTCCGTCTGTCCATTATAATTTGTAAACACGATACAGGCCGCAGTTATTGACCAATCTTCACGTTCTGGCTAATGATGTCCCCTATTGTTTTTGATAAAGATCGGGTTATATTTAGGGGATGAAATGGACCAAATACTTAATTTTTGTCCGTTTTTCTGTTCGCTCTAGAGGCCTCAATTATGGCCCAAACGTGGCGAATTTTTACATGAAGAAAGGGATCGGTCCAAAGAATAAGCATGCCTGTTTTGATAAAGATCGGCCAATATTTAGCGGGTCAAATGGACCGTGACTTTTGTGTGAAAAATGACAAAATTTGTATTCTATGTCGTATATATTTATTCCTGAATGACATAGACCCGAGAAGTTGATAGTATATCCAAGAGGAGTGATTGACCTTTAAATTGATACCAATTATATTGTCGTATGTACTCGGATGTGGGAGTTACACTTAAATATTTACAGGTGCTTACGTATTCAGATATTATTTAGTAACACATTAACATACTAGAGGGCGGAAATATAGCATTGGTCGCTTTGAAATTTTCCATGAGGATCAAGGTATGGTCAAGGACAACGCCTATAATGTTCGGTGATGATCAGATACTAATATTAGGATGAAGTGGACCGAAAACTTTATTTTTTGTGTTTTTTCGAATCGATATATAGGCCACAATTGAAAGCCGAGCATCGCAACACAACCCACGGTGAAGGAAATCTAAATAAGTAATTAGAAGGGCTGTACTGAATATTAATAATATTTGTTGACCCCTAGTCGTTCAAAAGGAACCACAGAAAGTCAGATTTTCGTTGAAGTTGTGTAGGGTATCATATGGTCGGCCCCGTCCGACTATACTGCTCACCGCACTGGTTTGACGAATCCATTTTTTCTCTATTGCATTTGGACAAACCGAAAATACATTTGTCTTTTAATATTGAACAACACGAATTTATATTCTTGATCAGAACAAAATTCGATATCGATTTTGTCATATCCGTCTTTATAATCACCATAGATAGGACAATATTAATTAGTTTAGCCCCATTTAACGGTACGACTAATATTTAGTAGTTTGGGACTTTTTGGTACATTTTTCAACCTAATTGGTCTTTCTACTAAAAATTATCAATATCCGCCCTGTTTTGAAGTTGCCCTCCATATAACGATACCATCCCAATTTCGCAGTTTGGTGCAACGTTTATCTAATCTCGGCGAAAATATATGGGAGCTATATCTTCATCTGAACCGATTTCAACAAAAATTCCCCATACGTCAATTTGTATTAATATTTTTGGTTTCAATCGGACAAATCACGGGTGTTTGGTACATAAATTGTATAAAATCGGAGGAAATATATATTAGAATTATAACCAAATTTGAGCCGTCGTACCAAGCTTCGTCTTAATAGGACAAACCTTAGGAGATTGGTGCACAAATTGCTTAAGATCGGTTCTGAACCGATTTTCACCAATTTCAATAGGGTTTGTCCTTGGGCTAAACTAATGAGATGTGTCAATTTTTTCTCAATCGGATAGTAAATGCGACCTGCACTTCGTTTACAATTTAACATAGATGTGCCAATTTTTTCTCAATCGGTTTTGGTTTTGAAAAATGTTTCCGCAGAAAATGGTAACTATAGGCCCATATACCCTGACTTAGACCCTGATGAGTCAAGTCCAATTTCTCTACCAAAATGGTTATTAGTAGGCGAAAAACTTTTGGCACAAAATTGTCAATGTGTGTCCATGTTTTGACAAAGTCACCATATAAATATCCTGCTCCAGAAAGCACCAGTATATTTTTATAACCTCCACAATAGTATGGAGGGTACATTAATTTCGCTTTTGCATTTGTAACTCATCGAAATAATCATGTCCGACCTATGACGATTTAAGAATGTCCAGTTTTCAATATTTTGGGGTTTGGGGGGATTTTCAACCGTATTTGGTACATTGGGTTCTCCCCACTAAAAATTATAAATATAGGTAATTGTTTCGGGTAGCCCCTATATATAAAGGTACCCCTATTTTCGGTATTTTGATGTTCTTGAGCGTATTTTTCAACCAACTGCTGTGAATTGGTACATTGGATTCTTATTGGGTGCCAAATGTTTCCACTAAAAAAATATAAATATAGAGCCACTTTTTCTGATAGTCCGCAGATAACGGTCCCCCCAATTTTCAGGTTTTGGAGGGTTTGATCCCATTTTTCTTCCGAAATGACTGTAATTTTGTACTTTGAGTTCTTGTAGTGTAGGAAATCTATATCTCCACTAAAAATTATAAATATAGGATTTCGTCATAAAAACTCGAACTTAAAGATAACGAAAAATATATCAGCCAGCATTTGGCATCTCCCCCATAAAATGGTACCTTCTGATAGAAAGAATTGAGATACAAAACTAAAATATTGGGTTCGAAATTGACATATATCGGTCATTTATTAGGCATAGCCCTCATATAATGATAACCGCAAATATTCGCTAACTCCTATATTCTTATGGAATCAATATTGGTCCCCCTATAGGCATAGTCTCATATAACTTTGCACTCTAAATTGCAGTAGTTTATTCGGGTCATATTTGTGGTCTTTAAAGATACAAGAAAAACAGAAAAAATAAGGTTTTTGTCCATTTCATCCCGTAAATATTATTACCAGAAACAATAGGGGTCTTCTTGGGCAGATCCGTACATGCACAATTTCGTAACGATAGGAACATTACTGTGGCCTGTATCGTGTTAACAAATTATAATGGACAGACGGACGAACGGAAACACATGTCTAGATCGGCTCAGCTAGTCGAGATATGACCGGTATACTAAAAGGTGGGCCTACGACCAATACTTCGCGTCGTTACAAGCTCTTGAGGCCACACAAAGCCATAATATCCTGACAACATATTTGTGTAGGGTATAACCAGTAAGGAAAGTAGTAAAGTCGGACTGGGCCGAATATATATGATACCCTTCACCACTTTGGGTATATTTTACATATGTATCCTAACAGACGACGGGTTTTGTTATAAATCTATATCTAAGCCGATTTCAGGGAAACTTGCCTGAGACTAATTTATATAACATCAGTACGTTGTGTCAATCGGCCTAGCTAAGGATCTTTTCACGAAGCTTAGCAACATCATTCTAGACTTAATTTAGTACGCTGTGCCAAATTTCGTGCAAATCTAAAGTTATATAGGAACTTTGGTACGCAATTAGCCTTAAATCGGACGAAAATATATATGGGAGCTATATCTAAATCTGAACCGATTTTCACGAAACTTGGCAGACATCATTCTCGATCTTATTCATAACTCTGTGCTAAATTTCGTGCACATCAAAAGATTTCCAGGGACTTTAGTGGACTATTTAACTAAAATCGGACGAAGCTATATATGGGAGCTGTATCTAAATCTGAACCGATTTTCACGTAACTTTTCACACATCATTTTAGACTTAATTCAGTACACTATGCCAAAATTTGTGCAAATCAAAAGATTTCCATAGACTTTAGTGGACTATTTACCTAAAATCGGGCGAAGCTATATATGGGACCTATATATAAATCTGAACCGATTTTCACGAAACTTTGATTTTCTATACTTAATTTACACAAATTTCGTGCAAATTGAAAGATATATAGGTTTGTCACAATTTACCTTAAATCGGACGCTATATCAAATAAGTGCACTTGTGCCAATTACGCTGTGCCACACATCCAAATATATATGGGAGCATATCTAATCTGAACCGATTTTTCCCAATTTCAAAACAAATGAGCTGTGCCAAATTTCATCCAATTCGACCTGTACTTTGTTTACAATTTAACATGGACAAACAGACGGACGGACGGACATGCATAAATCGACTTAGAAAGTGATTCTATGCATATTCTTAAAAGGAACCATGGGTCTATCTCGATTATTTTTGCCTGTTACAAACATATGCACAAAGACATAATACCCTGTACCACAGTGTGGTAAAGTGTATAAAAATCTACGCTTGAAAATCTTATAGTTCTTGAAAAAATATTTTATATAAAATATCGACGGAAACTCGTTGAAAATACATCTTATTAAACAATTCTTGCTTTCCTTGTAGTCCTTGGAAAAATATTTACTTAAGGAACACACGATAATATCTATTAAAAACTTGTATTTAACAAATCCTTGATTATTGTGCTGATGGCCCTTGATTTGTTTTTAACCCTACTACGATGTAGGGTAGTCTGATGGACGTTAATTCATCGGCTGCGCATCCGCAGTGAAATAGACCATAAGGTGGGTACTCACGTTAGGAAGTGACAACATCGTATCCGTCATATCTGCGTCCTTATTAAAGCCGTTCCAAAATGTCCGTATATTTTTTCTGCTACGATTCCATCAGACTCAGTCATTGGCCTTAATCTTATATTATTCGTTCCAAATGAGGTGATCAGCTGTAGCGGCAAAAACATTTGATGGTTTATACCGAAATACCAAAAATCTTTAGTATATTAAATTTAGGAATATTATTTTCAAATTTTGCTCAATCCTCACTAGTTAAATCCAGAATTATGGTTTATTTCCGATTTGCTATTTAAATCCACTTTCTGGACAATCTGTGTTCGATCTGGGTTAAATATATAATTTTAATTTAATAAGCATACAATTTTATAAAAATACTATTTTGTAATGCGGTTAATTTAAATCCCACATCATCTAACAAATCCTTTGACTTTTAATACCATCACCCACAATTAATCATTTAAAACAGCACCGCCATCACTCATCCCACCAACCACTGTGTGAAACTCTACATAAACAAATGTACAAAATTCGATTTGGTGAATTGGTTTTCATATGCAGACACAAGGACCGTACCGATTTCCAGTTTACAGGAACGAAGAACGAAATCACAACAAGAAATAGCATAGCATGTTGGTTGCGATTATAAATCGAGTCATATATAATATGGTTAACTGTCAGCAAACGAGCGAATAACAACGATGTCATCGTCACAGAGACGTCGACAACACAAACACCTTCCCGAAGAGGAAAAGTGAAGAAGTGATCCCAATTCATGTAGTAGTTGTAGCAGTTATAGTTGTAATAGTGAAGTTGTAACACAAAACCCTGCAACAGGTCCGATGCCCATTCTCTTCACACTCACTCACTCACCCATTCGCCAGCAAACATGAAATTATAAATTGTTATATGACTAGTATAAAACACTTTAATGTAACGATATGTAAGAAGTTCTTAACAGGGTTGCCGTTTTGGACAGAAATAGGTAGAAAAGGGATGAAAATCGATTTAGAATTAGTATAGCATAGTTTTAGTACTAAACCATATAACGTAATAAAACAGCGAAAGTTCAACAAGTCTGCATTTTTTATTCAGTCTTAAACGAGAACAGAAAATACAATATTACAGCAAGTACACAATTGAAAAGTTCCGATGTGTATGGGTAAATGCGAAACATAGGTCATCAATTTTTTATTTTTCAAGACAGTCTATTACCTTTATGATCTACTACTACCTCCAAGATACTAAAGAACAGAAAATTTGATTGTAAATTTTGAGTACCATCTTTCACATACTAACTAGTAAAACTATCGTTAGGTTCGAGCGAGTCGAAATTTTTGGTCGAAGAAATTTCCAACTAATTAATTTACTACTTATCGAAAAAGGGACGGGATCATAATATACGTCAATGTCAAAACCTAAATATATATCAAAAGTTTTCCGAGAATATTCCGAATGCCAAGTTACATGCTCTATGAGTGGGTAATGCTCTAGAACCTTAATCAAATCTGGAAATATTTGTCCCACCCTTCAAGATAACGAAATGTCATATTACAGCCACATCAGTGCGTAATGCGGCTAAAACTTTCAAAATACTCAAAATGAGGCGGGACCATTGTATGGAAGCTACGTCGAACATGGACCTATATCAGAAATGTTCTACTGTTTAAACCTTCAAAAAAGCGTATGTGCGGCGAAATCTTTATCTGGAGTCTATACCCATTAAACATTTCCTTATACGATGTTTCTGAATTTCTAGAAGGCCGAAATGCCAAATTACTTCGGTTGGAAAATATTCTAAAATTTTCAAAATATCGAAATTGGGGCCATACCCATTTATGGGGAATGTGTGAAAACATAAACGATGATTCATTCTCATTCCCACTGAACCTACTATCCACATCATTATAGGTTCGATTAGGGTAGGAGAAGCTCTTTAGAGATCCGATTAGGATAGGTGGTGCACTGTAAAGGTCCGATTAAGATATGAAGGATTCTTTAGAGTTCCGATTAGGGTAATATGAGCCTATTAGAGGCCTGATTAGGGTCCTAGAAGCACTTTAGGGGTCAGATCTGGGTAGGAGGAGGTGTATACAGTTCCATTTATGTTAGGAAGAACTCTATAGATGTCTAATTGGACTGGTAGAGTTCTATAGAGGTATGATTAGAATAATAAGAACTATTAAGAGGTCCGATGAGGGTAGAAAACGGTTAGTAGAGGCACGATTAAGATTGATGGGGTTCAATCGAGTTCCTATTGAAATAGACCGATTACAGTAATTATAGCCTTTTAGTAATACAGCCTTTTAAATTAATTATAGCCTTTTAAAATTCTCCTACCAAAAATTATAAGCATATTCGGTTTTTGGCGGCATGTTTATATCCTTCACCACACTGTGGTACAGGGTATTATGTCTTTGTGCATATGTTGGTAACAGGCAAAACAATCTAGATAGACCCATTGTTCTTTTTGAGAATATCTCTTTCTGAGTCGATTTATGCATGTCCGTCTGTCCGTCCGTCTGTAGGGTACTATGAACTCTTTAGAGATCAAATTAGGGTACGAGCAGGTTTACAAAGTCCCAGTTATGTTAAGAGAATGTCTATAGAGGTCTGATGTATAGTGATGTAGAGGTTTGACTATAATAAAAAATCTTCAGAGGCCCGATGGGGATAGAAACAGGACAGTAGATGACTGATTAATATAAATGAATCTCAATCGAGTTCCGATTATTATAGAAGATATTTTATAGAGGCACTATTAGGTTAGGTGGAGTTCTATAGATGTCTGTTTGGGTAGGAGAAGGTTATAAGGGTGGATTAGGGTAATAGGAGCTTTTTAGAGGTTTGATTAGCACTAGTTAGAGGTCAGATTAGAGAAGGATGAGGTTTCTAAAATTCCATTTATGTTAGAAGGAACTCTATAGATGCTTCATTTGCTTAGGATAAAAAGAAGTATTCAGAGTTCCGATTACACCTACTAAAATCCTATATTTTCATTAAATTTTGATCTTTATCACTACTGAACAATTTTTCTGGTAGATGTACGGTCGATTTTTATTGTTCCAAGCATCAAAATGTAAAACGCCAAATATCGACGTTTAATAAATACATTACAGGATGTCGATATTATACATTTGAACGACTATACGTTTTAAATTCTCTCGAATCATGCCTAAACAACATATTTATACCCTACACAACTTTGTTGTCAGGGTATTATAGCTTTGTGGAGCCCCAAGATTTTGTAACGCCGCGAAATATTGGTCCTGGACCCACCTTTAAGTATACCGATCGTCATATGTCGACTAGCTGAGTCGATCTAGACATGTGTGTCCGTCCGTCCGTCTGTCCATTATAATTTGTAAACACGATACAGGCCACATTTATGGACCAATCTTCACGAAATTTTGCATGTAGGATGTGTTCCGGCCAATGAAGCCTCCTATTGTTTTAGGTAAAGATCGGTTAATATTTAGGGTATGAAATGGACCAAATACAAAATTTTTTCGGTTTTTCTGGTCGCTCCATAGGCCACAATTATTGCCCGAATATCGTGAAATTTTACATGGAGAATGGGATTGGTCCAAAGAATAAGCATGCCTATTGATAATGATCGATTAATATTTAGCGGGTCAAATGGACCCTGACTTTTGTGTGAAAAATGTCAAAATTTGTATTGCATTGCGTATATATTTACACCTGAAAAATATAGGCACGAGAAGTTGATAGCGTATCCAAGGGGAGTGGTTGACCTTTAAATTGATACCAATTATATTATCGTAGGTTCTCGGATGTGGGAGTTACACTTAAATATTTATAGGTGCTTACGAATTAATATATTCTTTAGTAACCCATTAGCACACTAGAGGGCGGAAATATAACGCTGATCGCTTTGAAATGTTCCATGTGGTTCCAGTAATGGTCAAGGACAACGACTATAATTTTCGGTGGTGATCAGATAATAATTTTGGGATGAAGTGGACCGAAAACTTAATTTTTGAAGGGAATCTGGACAAGTAATTAGAGGGGATGTACTGAATATTAATAATATTTGTTGACCTCTAGTCGGTCAAGAGGGTGCAAATATCGCGAAATATTGCCCAAGCTCAAAATATAGGTCCACAGAAATTCAGATTTTCGTGGAAGTTGTGTAGGGTATCATATGGTCGGCCCCGTCCGACTATACTGCTCCGCTCACTGGTTTTATCCTCATTATGCCCTGCAGAGAATATGTTATTAAGATGACATTGTCCACAATAAAATAAACTTTATTATCACAGCATGGAAGAACCAACGAGGAGAACGCTCAACAAGGAGAACGCTCAACGAGGGACAGAGCATGCTCGATAAACTATAAAGTCTTCACTTATACTGTCAATCTGTTCAACCTGACCCTGTAGTTATTACATAGGCTGGAGATCTATTAATGAATGGAATATATACTGGAGAGTCAACAACAGGCCTATGTAGCCCTATTCTGGTCAGAATGGCAAAAGAAGAATAATTATTATGAATATATCATTAGGATAGGTGGAGCTAATCCTGACGTCTTTTTAATACGACTATGTACCAGAATCCACTGAAATCCTCATTATTATGATAAATGAAGAAAACCAATGACAAGTCGGACATGAATAAAATAATTCAGAATGTTGCTGTCGATAGAAAATATCAACGCATACGAATTTAGTTTTTGAGTTGGCAACTCTGAGTCTGGGCCAATCTATCGGATTGTGTGTCATTGTTGTTGCTTTTATAGTTGTTAAAACAAACTCCCATTACATTGTTCTCCTCACTTTTTCTCCCAGGGCTCAGTCACTATTGTCAGTGTACAGTGTGGTTATTCTTGTAACGATGTGAATTTTATGAGTTATTTGAAGAAGGGAAAGCTAAACATTAAAATTAATGATTTGTTATGACTTCCACACACATACAACTATACCACACTACACCACATACACACCTCCTACATATTTAAATCTCCATATCCCTTTATATGAATATTATTAGACTTCACCCTGCCACAAACACCGTGGCATAAAAGTCACAAGTGGTGGCTTTGCTTTAATTTAAGTTATTCGTGATCGGGATTGTAGAACCACATTCTACTTTGAGGAAAAGGGTGGTGGCATTAAAAATCCCTAAATATGTAAATAAAACTATTAATCAAAAAATTCATTAAAACACCTCCTGTTTGGTGGAGAATTCGTTTCGCCGACCGAACAAAAAAGGCCATCAAATCAAAATCGACCATCATCGACCATCATTAGGTTAACTATGGCCACAGAACCACAAAGCAATATTTCTAACAACAACAACAGGGACAACAACAAATTACACTTTTGCTACCTTTTTGACACAGGTGAGGAAATTTTTGGTAATAAATATTTTTTGAACAAATTACAAATAACCGAACCGAACGAACAAACCTTTCGATTTTGCGTGCATAATTTTGCGTACATTTGTTGCTGTTTAGAATACAGGAAAGGGAAAATATGGGAAATGATATTGTTTCTTCCGTCTAGCGTGGCTGTTGTTCCTGTAAGGGGCGGTATGGGGTGTGGATGGTAACATAAAAGACAGATAGGCCAACAAAAATACTGACAATAATAAATTAGTTTTCTGTAAAATGTTGTTGTTGCTGAAAACCAAACACACACCCATCCTCACACACATAAATAAATTGTTAGTAATATGCGGAAAGGCAGATATATTATTAAGATGAATTTTATGGATTGAAATTGAGATATATGGCAAAAAGTTTGTAAATGTTACGGTAACCCGTTAGAAACAATAAAGAAAGTAATATTACTTTCAGCAAATTTAAAGTGAGTTGAATGATGCCCATAAAATGTTGGTGTCATGTGGTGTTTGAGGCTACAGTAGATAACAATCCATTTGCAGGACCTAATCCTCACTTCAATTGGAAGGAAGTGAGGAATTGAAGGAGTACTCATGTTAATCTGAAAATCAAAAGATTTAGTTAGTGGAGGGAAACATTAAGCAGGGGTACTAGGAAGAAAATAGAGTTTTGAACTGACATTGCTACTTCCCGGTCCACGATTTGGTATAGCCCCCATATAACAGTACCAAATATTTGATATAAAATCGGTTTTTGATACGTTTTTTCCTATGTTTGGTTCTCATTGAATATTAAATCTTCCTAACGAAAATTATCAATATTGGCTCACTTTTTAGGTTAGCCCCCATTATTTGGTATTTTTGTGGTTTCAGACACGTTTTTCAACGGAATGATCTATAATTTGGTATTTTCAATTCACGTTGTGTACCAGACCTGCGAAATTATCAATATTGGATCCTGTTTCAGGGTAGCCCCCATATAAAGGTATCCCCACATTTTTGGTATTTTGAAGTTTTTGTTCCCGATTCAACCTGATTTACTGTAATTTGTTATTTTGGGTTGTGGTACGGTAGTAAATCTTCCTACTGAAATTTGACAGTATTGGCACACCTTTTAGGGAAGCTCCCATTTAAAGCTTAATCCTACATTTGGGTAGCTTCAGCACGCGTTTTAACCAATTTGCGAGCAATTTAATATTTGGATTCTCATTAAGTAGAAAATTCTTCTATCAAAAATATAAAACATATTCGGTATCTTGTGGACGTGTTTATACCCTACCCAACAATGCTTTCAGGGTATTATAGTTTTGTGCAGCCCCAAGAGTTTGTTAAGTATACCGATCGTCATATCTCGAGTAGCTAAGTCGATCTAGACATGTGTGTCCGTCCGTCCATTATAATTTGTAAACACGATACAGGTCACAGATATGGACCAATCTTCACGAAATTTTGCATGTAGGATGGGTTCTGGCCAATGAAGACCCCTATTGTTTTTGAAAAAGGTTAATATTTAGGGGATGGAATGGGCCAAAAACTTTATTTTTGTCTGATTTTCTGGTCGCTCAAGAGACCGCAATTATGGCCCGAACATCGTGAAATTTTACATGGAGAAGGGGATCGGGCCAAAGGTTAAGCAAGCCTGTTTTGATAAAGAGCAGTCATTATTTAGCGGGTATAATGCACCCTGACTTTTTGTGAAAAATTACAAATTTTGTATTCTATAGCATATATATTTAATCCTGACGGACATAGTCCCGAGAAGTTGAAAGTACACCCAAGAGAAGTGGTTGACCTTTAAATTTATACCAATTATATTGTCGTACGTTCTCGGATGAGGAAGTTACACTTAAATATTTACATGTGCTTACGCATTCAGATATTATTTAGTAACCCAGAAATGTGGCGCTGATCGCTTTGAAATTTTCCATAAGGATCCAAGTAGGGTCAAGGACAACGGCTTTAATTTTCGGTGAGGGTCAGATAATAATGTTGGGATGATGTGGCCCGAAAACTTGATTTTTTATGTTTTTTTTGTCGAGTATATCTATAGGCCACAACAACAGACCCTTTGATGGGAAGGAACTTGAAGCAGTGTACCAATAATTCCCATCTTCCAACATGGTTAAAAATGTTACTTAAAATCGGATATACCATTCGCATAATCTGCAAAATTTTGACCATTTTTTGGGGAGGTACCAGGATGTACCATTTTCCAACATGAAATAAGTCTGTAGGAAATATTACGATGTACATATTTCAATGCCATTATTATTGGGTTAACAAATTTTCAAAAAGTTTTACAAGAAGGAGTGGACCGACTTTCCCCATTTTCAAACTTAATTTGAATTGGAGCAAGTGAAAAAAACGTTAAGTTCGGCCGGGCCGAACTTTGGATACATCCCACCATTGTTATATTGACAGATACTTGAAATTAACATATAGGAAACATACCAAAAGGTGAACCTATACCGATAATTCTACGAACCGATTTATGTAAACCATTATGTACACCAAATACCAAATTCAGCAATTTATAACGGGGATTTTTCTAAAGTTTTATAAAACCATAAAACGTGGACTGATACTAATAACACATGTTAGAGTATACAATCCTCAAACTACTGCAATTTAGATTGCAAAGTTATCCGCCTAGTGGGGGACCAATATTGATTACATATTGTAGAAGGTAGCGAATATTTGGGGTTATCATTATGTGAGGGCTATGCCTAATTAATGACCGATATATGTCAATTTCGAATTTTAGTTTTGTATCTCAATTATGGAGGAGATGCCTAAATGTCTGTCGATATCTTTAGAAGGCGGAATGATTACAACAGATGGCTAAATCGTCTTAGAATTCCATACCTTGTAGGGTAAACACTGACTATTCCGAATAACGCCTATCCTCCTGCCTATATGGCACAACACACGGAACAAATCAGCTAACTATTTTAATATAAAGTAGTAAGGAAAGTAATAAAGTCGGACTGGGTCGACTATATGTTACCCTTCTCCATTTTATGTATATTGTACAAACGTATCCTAACAATTTTATGGCAATGTTCCTTCGAGGGAAACTACACCTTTCGGCAACCCATGCTAAATTTAATTTAAATCGGGAAAATTTAGAATCGTTTGCGTACAATGTGACAAATTTATGGAAATCGATACACGCAACTCAACGTGTCAATCGGACAAACACTAGGAGTTTGGTGCACCATTTATCTAAAATCGGACGAATATATATATATATATATATTCTCTATGTATATATGTATTCTCGAAACTTAACACACGTTATTCTACACTAGTTTGGTGAAAATCGAAAGATATATATGGGCTTTGCTACACCATTTACATTAAATCGGACGAAAATATATATGTGAGATTTATCTAAATCTGAACCGATTTTCTCGGAACTTAACACACATCATTCTATATTTAATTTAGTACGCCGTGCTAAATTTCATGAAAATCGAAGAATATATAGGGACTTTGCTGCACTATTTACATAAAATCGGTCGAAAATATCTATGGGAGTTATATCTAAATCTGACACGATTTTCTGGAAACTTAGCACACGTTATTCTGAACCTAATTCAGTACCCTATGCCAAATTTGGTGCAAATCGAATGATATATAGGGACTTTGGTGCCTATATCGAACGAAAATATATATGGGAGCTATATCCGTGGGCCAAATAAGTCACCTGAATATTAATTATTTTTAGTAGGGAGATTTGTTACAAAAAAATGTACCTATATTTATAATTTTTAGTGGAGAGATTTGCTACCTAATAAGAACTCAAAGTGCTAAAATTTGGGGTACCGTTAGATGAGGACTACCAGAAAATGTGGACCGATATTTATAATTTTTAGTGGAGATATTTGTTACCAAATAAGAACCCAATGTACCTGATTTCAGCGTATTCGGTTGAAAAACGCCCTCAAGAAACCCAAAATAAGGAAAATTGTGGGGTACACTTATATAGGAGCTATGCCCAAACGTGAACCGATAAAGCCCATCTTCGAAATTGATCTGCCTGCAAATATTTTGGCGATCTATCTCAATTCGTTTAGATGCTAGAGTGGCTACAACATACAGACGGAATTCTTAAATCGTCATATAATTTTACTCTTATCAATAATATGTATACTTTATAGGAAATGAATATTTCGGAAATAAATATTTCGATGAGTTACAAAAGGAAAAACAAAATTAATATACCCTCCATACTATGGTGGAGGGTATAAAAACATTCTTAAGTACAAAGTATGGTTGAAATCAGTTACTCCATTCGAGAGTTATCGTGCGAATCAACAAGTCAGTGGGACGGACATTTGTAAATCGACTCAAATTTTCTTAACTTGGCCCAAAGAAACTTGGGTTCTAAAACAAACATTTCGATGAGGCATATTTTTGTAGCATAAGGCTAATGGGGTGTACAAATAATAATAAATGGGCTACTATATTTATCGCAGCATGATTTATACAGTTTTCCATGCGCTCAAATCCATAGTCGAAACAATTCATTGAGTCACATTGAGGCAACTTCAAAACACAATGTTGTTAAAGAGTTCACGGTTATGAACACTTTAAAAATATCTACAGCAAATGAAAATTTTTTACAATTTTTTTCTTGACTAGGGATACGTAGTCAAGCGCAAAAGTCGACTTTTAGACTTTTCGATTTTGGCCTCTGACCAAAAAGTTGATTTTTAGAATTTTCGATTTTTGCCTTTGACAAAAAAACGTCGACTTTTCGATCTTTCGATTTTGTCAAAAACAGTTGAAAATCGATTTTCGACTTTTACTGACTTCTTCAAAATCGACTAAAAATTAGATTTTTTTATATGAATTATTGTGAACAGATAATGTAAGGTTCCGGAAAGTGAAATTTTTGGGCAATTTGAGCTTTGTGATAAAAAAAACCAAGTATTTATGAAGAAAATCCAAAGTCGATCTTGAAAAGTCGACTTTGCGATTTTCTCATAGGTCAAAAGTCGACTTCGACTTTAAACTATTCAATACAAAAAATCGATTAGTCGAAAGTCGATTTACTTATTCCTATTCTTGACCCAACAAGTTCACGGTTTGTCTTCGAATACCCACACGGTGCATATTTTACTTTTTTTCGCGAAGTACTTCTCAATTATATACAAAATGTTCTTCATTTCTTAAAATATTTGCGCTTTAATAACTGATATAATGGTAACACCTGACCACTAGAATTTAGGTTAATATCTTAAATCGATTGCGGCTAGAGGAAGTCAACTAGAAAGGACCTCCCATGTGTGTTGTTTGCGGATATTACGAATAGCTGTAAGCCATATCGAAAATACTGTGTAGGTATTTAACAAACGAAAAAATCCAATTATGTCGGTTAACATTTCATTATTTTGTGCTACTTAAAAGTATAACAGCATGATTTCCAATTTCCGTACCCAAATATCGGCTCAAGGTTAATAGGAAAATTAACATTATTGCTGCTGCTGTTGTTGTTGTTGCAGGGTCGTTGAATGAATAAAAGCGAACGTGTATTATTTCCATTATTATAAATGATAGGCACCTATTTATACGCATTAACGGCTAAAAACCTTTTGGCCCTTGCACACACTTGCCTATTCACCTTTCATCCATCCAATGCGTTATAAGCCTACCTATAAATCTACCTGACTTTTTAAAAAATATATTTGGTTTAATTTCTTCATTTTTAATAAAATGTTGGAGGAACAAACAACAAAAAATACCAACTCATACAGTAGCAATGAAAAGAAGAAAGCTGAATGAAAACCACAAAATAATCTAATAAGCAGTGGTAGTCCAGGTCGGGTCGGTCGTTCGGTTGACAGAGCCGCCATGAAGAGCGAGTGAAAAGAATGAAAACAAAAAGTCATTCATAAAACTGTAGATATGTATGTGATTTTGTAACAAGTGTTGCTGCACTCACATCATCGTGGGCCATGGGGGCTATTCGTTCTATTGCCTACCGCCCTTGTCATGGTTCACCTATATTTTTGTTTCGTCTTCGTTGTCGGTTGCCTTTTGCCACAGACTCAACAACAATAGCGGATTAACTCAAGTCACACAGCGGAGCTAGTCTCATATACTCACAAACACACACAGCATTAAGGGGCTCAGCCGGGCTTTATTGTTAACTGTTTATTCAACATTGTCGTCTCCTGGTTTTTGTAGTTGTTTTTGTTATGTGTATTTCGCTTCAAATCATCGGGGCGAACATGTTCATATGCATTTTTAATACAACCAAAATAGACGCTGTTTTACAGTTACTTTGTCTTTGTGGGTGTGAGCGTGTGTGTGCAGAACGGCATCAGCGTAAAAATCATCCTCCGGCAATGACTATCGTTTTTCCCACTAAATAACAACAACAACAGCGTCATGTTTAGAGCACGCGTTCATGCAACCTAATGAGAACTGTTTTCTGTTCCATGTGCCTTGTGGATGATGAAGGCTCGGTGTCACACACACTCAACTCTGACCCTTTGTAGATGTTATTATTTTGTATGGACGAGACAAACCGACAGACAGGCTAACTGATGTGTTTTTTTTTTTTTTTTTTGTATAATTTTGTTGTCGTTGCTGTCTCAAGGAGACAAAAAACGCCACACAACACATTCATTCAATTCCTGGAATATTTCCTTTGTGTAGAATTCTTAACAAAGCATATCCTTTTTAGCAGAGGTTTTGCTTTAATCCGCTCTCAAACGTTAGCTAATTGTACTCTTTTGAAAAACTGTAAAGAGTTTATTATTGTTGGGATTAAGAGAAAAATATGTCCTTTTCATGTGCTGTTATTGTTATTTTTTAAACCATAACAAATTATTATCCTTAATGGTTTCAAAGTAAATAATTACTTTGAAAAGGCCATTATGACGTGTATCCCGCAATGCTTCGTGATGTGCAAGGATTATGAAGTCCATTTTAATAACATAACACACACAAATTCAAGGTAAACAATGGAGAACAAATTAAAAAAAAAACGAACCAGAATTGCTGGTCCTTTTCATTTTCCAACCAAAAGGACTGTAAGTTTTCATTTTAGGGTTTTAAAGGCTGACATACATATACGCAGTAAATTATACAGGTCCATGGTTTGACGGCCCCAATTTTGGTATCTTGAAGATTTTATACACATTTTCCAACCTAAGGGGCATATCGGGTATATATAAATTTATATAAACAACTATTTTAGTGGGGAAAGTACGTTATTATTCACCAAGACGCAAGACAGGCAAAAATAAAAACTGGTGCAAAGGGTCCATCTAATTCTTGGTATTTTTAAAGGCTAGGTCCATTTACAATAACAAAGTCTCCACAAGCCCTGACCTTTTTAATGTTTAATGGTTACCATGATGGGTACCATTATTATTCCCGCATATACATTTGTTACGTTCAATCGATCCGAGGAGCGAATATCGATTCGGACCACTACATTGTAGCAGCCAAGGTTGGACTCGTCTTAATGTTGCAGCAAAGGTGCGGATTAACACAATACGGAAACTCGACGTCGAAAAGCTGCAAACACAACAGGTAGCTGAAGAATACTCCGCTCAACTTACCCGCCTGCTTGAGGAAAACATTCCTTGTCCCGATAATAATATAGAAGCACAATGGCAAAGAATTTCTCACTCCCTACAAACTGCAGCAAAATCAACACTTATTGCAACGTCAGCATCCTGTGTCCCATACACAAAAAAGGAGACAAGACGATATGTTCCAACTATAAGGGAATAAGTCTCCTTCCCAACGCATATAAAGTGCTATCCAGCGTGCTGTGTGAACGCACGTGCTGAAGCCAACGGTCAATAACATTGCTGGACCATACAAATGCGCCTTTAGACTGCAAATCCACCATTGACCGGTTTTCACACTGCGCCAATCCTGGAAAAGAGCCGCGAAAAACACCTCGACCCATTCCACCTATTCGTCGACTATAAAGCCGCATTTGACAGCCCTATCCGTTCAGAGGTACTTTATTTGACATAAGATCAGCAGTTAAAATCGGAAAGACTTCTCGGAGCCCTTTAATACCGAACGAGGATTCAGACAAGTTGATAGTTTTTCGTGTGACCTTTTTAACATCCTGCTGTAAAAGGTCATACGAGAGGCAAAGGTGAACAGAAATGGCACTCTGTACACCAAATAACACATGTTACTCACACATGATGACATCGATATATTGGGTCGAACATTGGCGTCCAGTAGACTCGGAACTTGAGATCTACAGCTTCGAAGTAGTTAAAGATTTTATATACCTCTGTTCCGCCATAAACAAGACTAATAACATCAGCTTTGAAAACCGGAGGATAATAGTGTTTGCCAGCTACTATGGTCTCAGTAAGCAACTCAAACGCAGACCACCTCCCGCCAGATCAAACTCACACTCTACAAGAGGCTGATACTACCCGTGTTGTTATATGGATCAAGCATGGGTACTTACGCAAGCAAATGAGGCAGTTCTTGGAGTGCTTGAGAGAAAAAGTCCCCGAAAGATCTATGGGCTGATCTGCGTTGACGGTGAATAGCGCCGTCGAATGAACAATGAGTTGTACTACCTATTGTCGGATATCGGCATTGTTAGATGTATCGAGCTGCAGAGACTCTCATTTTGTGAGAATGGATGAAGATACCCCAGCCCAAAAGGCCTGGAAAAGCGAAGGGAAATGCCAGGATATAGATGGAAAAATCAAGTGGAAGACAACGTTGCTGAACATGGTCTTTCAAATTGCAGAGTAAAGATACCCTTTTTGAGTATTTACCCAAATATTGGATATATTAACTGGCGAACCAATTGACATAGACTGCCAAAATTTGGTCGGACGTCGGACGGCAAATCCAGCAAAATTGTGTATAGGAGCTATATGCATATCTTGTTTTTGTTTAAATCGGACAAATATTGGGATTTGGTGCACGATTTACCTAAAATCGGACGAATCTATATATGAGAATTCATTGAGCTGTGCAAAATTTTATCTCAATCGGACGAAAAAGTATATGGGAGTTAAGGGTGCCCCCCCCCCCCCCCATTCTCGATTTTAATTTTTCAATATTTTTAATAGGCTGGTAAATCAATACCAATGCTTGTTAAGGTTTGTAACTTTACACATACAGTGAGTGTAATAAGTATTTTGCCTCAATAAAAATTTGACAAAATTCTAATATATACGCTTAAAGCCTGCATACAAAAGATGTAAAATGAATTATGTATGATGGGATATGTTTGTGGACATATTTAGATCTTATTTCTGCAAGAATCACGGCGAAAGATCTATTGGTCTCGAAGATATCGGCCAAAATCTATACCAACCCAAAAATGATTATCACAAAAAAGTATTTTGCTTTCTATTATTATTTTTGAAAAAATCATTATATAACACACGTTTTGTCTTTTTATAGTTACCATTGCCGGTAATCACATACTAAAAGCGATTTGGCGACGATTCCAATGAACCACTGAATTTTTTCGCGAATATTTTCTCACATTTACGTTCAATACATTCTCCAGCAATTTTTCATTTAATATATGGTAATTTCTCGTCCTAATCTCATAATGAGACTATTAGATATGGTCGTCGCGGCTTCAAAACATCCCAAATAACTTTAGAATAATAAAGAGGAGGTTTTGCAAAATATATCGCGAGGACAGGACCCTAAAAACTATTAAAACCAAAATCCGACAAACAAAATATTAAAAAAAAATATCGCGAAACCCAATTTTTCAGACTTTGAAAACTTTATGGTCCATTAATATTGATATAGAAACCAATATATGCGATGAAAATAGCAATAAGAAGGTCAGATTCTAAGATATGAACGGTTTTGTGGCAACAGAAATACATCAAATTTCGAAAACAAATAGATCGACCAGTTTATTCACTGATGCATTTTAATCGCAACTGATTGTGTTAAACGGATGTAAAATATTGAATGCGTCTTCGTCACCAGCTACCACAGTTTTTCAAAACGCAATAGTATTTGACGAAGAATGATGTTTTCTCCCAACTTCATGTACTGTTGGTAGTTTCTGTTGTTTTAGAACTGTTCATTTCTTTAAATCTGACCACCTTATTGCTATTTTCATCGCATATATTGGTTCCTAGATCAATATTAATGAACCATAAAGTTTTCAAAGTCACAAAAAGGGGGTTTCGCGATATTTTTTTTAATAATTTGTTTGTCGGATTTTGGTTTTAATAGTTTTTAAGGTCCTGTCCTCGCGATTTATTTTGCAAAACCTCCTTTTTATTATTCTAAAGTTATTTGGGATGTTTTGAAGCCGCGACGACTATATCTAATACTCTCATTTTGAGATTAGGACGAGAAATTACCATATATTAAATGAAAAATTGCTGGAGAATGTATTGAACGTAAATGTGAGAAAATATTCGCGAAAAAATTCAGTGGTTTATTGGAATCGTCGCCAAATCGCTTTTAGTATGTGGTTACCCGCAATTGTAACTATAAAAAGACAAAGCGTGTGTTATATAATGATTTTTTCAAAAATAATAATTGAAAGCAAAATACTTTTTTGTGATAATCATTTTTGGGTTGGTATAGATTTTGGCCGATATCTTCGTGACCAATAGGTCTTTCGCAGTGATTCTTGCAGAAATAAGATCTAAATATGTCCACAAACATATCCCATCATACATAATTCATTTTACATCTTTAGTATGCAGGCTTTAAGCGTATATATTAGAATTTTGTCAAATTTTTATTGAGGCAAAATACTTATTACACTCACTGTATATAATTGAAGATTTAAAATAGAAGAAAAATAATTTACAAAAAAATTTTGTTATTGTTTTGTTGTTGTTTTTTGTAATTAAAAAAAGTCCTTATTTTTGAAGGCGGGCATGATAACTCCTCACTGGAACATCGGAATTCGAAAAATCCAACGGTGTTAGAAAGAGTACATGTCTGGCTCTCGTTTGAACTAGGACTATTGACTGCGCTCTAAAATTAACAAAATGACGGACCTTTGAAAAAATATTTTTGGAAAATCGCCGAGTTTTTACCAAAGCCCAAGTTAAAAAATAAGGAAGATCTTCACCGATTGGCTTTATCCTAGTTCATACGAAAGCTATACACTCACAGAGAAACGTGTAAAAATTTGAAATCGATTGGGTTATTAGTTTTTGAGTTATCGTGCCCGCCATTCGCAAAAAAATGTTTAGAGAAAAACACGTTTAAAGTTTGAGAAGCCCTTCAGCCGTCCCTTGATGCTGACACAATAAATCGGCTATATCTTCAAGAGTTCTTAAGATTTTCATTTGAAATTTTGTAGGGACATTCTTTAATTAGTGCAGCTTCGAATTATATCAACAAAATTTTTGACCCCGAGAATGGGGGGGGTCCCCTTAAAAGGGTTCGTCCTTGGACCATATATGAGACTTGTTTCAAATTAGCGGATTATAAATGGGCAAATGGACATGGGCGGACAGACGGATATGCATAAATCGACTAAGAAAGTGATTCTATGCATATTCTCAAAAGGAACCATGGGTCTATCTCGATTCCTTTTATCTGTTACAAACATATGCACATACTCATAACACTCAGAACCACAGTGTGGTGAAGGGTATAACTATCTTCGAAATTTTCATGGTTATCATTGAAAGAAATACTTTAAAATTATATCCTTCAATTATAAGTTATACATCTACTGCACTCTTTATTTTATCATTTTACCAATTTTTATTATGTCAATAACTCATATTACCTTTGTGTCGTTCATTTTAAAATATTAATATATTGGCAATATTTAAATTTCATTGATTGGTGTTATATATTCTCTTAAGTAAACGATCTCTCTGTCATTCTGTTAAATGTCTAACACCTCTGCTATTTAATATCGTAATGTAGTTAACAGAATTTCGAAATACAAAATCTAACAGTTAACATAACTCCACCATCGTGTGTACTGTAAGAGTCACACAATATAACTAACATTATGTTATTCCCAATTGTTTATGTTACCGACAATCGAAAATCAAACTTGGTGTTTTATGTTAAACCAATGAAGAACTGTTAACACACGATTTTACAAAGAGAATAACATAAACTCCCCAAATTTTTAAGAGAAACATCTTAAGAGTACTAAGAGCTCCAATGTAGGTTTACTCAATTCTAAGGACACCAAATTATAAGTATTGTTTAGTTCATAGTTGGTCACACGTGCACACCAGCGTTGATGCTTTCTCTTAACTTTTTTTGATGTTAAAACAAAAATAAATATTAATGAAATTATTTCTGAATTTTTTAAATAAATTCATTTTTTGAACACTTTAAAAAATTATAAATTCCGTATTGTTTAGTTTCCCTTACATTTTTTAGTTTTTTGGTTTAGTTACTAGCATATAAAATTGACTTAATCACTTTTTTTCTCGCAAACCATTCAAAATGTCACTTCAGGTTAGATGAGTGTGCGTTCATTGCATTCCAAGGATATGTTGTTTTAGATTTTCAACGTTTTCAAATACACATCAATTCATACATATATGCATTACGATTTTGATTAAACCTTAGGTATCGTATATGTGTGTACTACGTACATATGAGTATGTAATAAGGTACTGTATGTGAGCAAACATAGATTTGTTGATTTGTAAAGAGGTACTCTTAAATTTAATACAACGTATTTTTTTGTTGTTGTACAGCAATGAGAATTAAGAACCGACAAAATATTGTCTCAATCAAAATGTAGGTCAGATTTAATACAATATGTGTATGTGTGTACTATGTGGCATATAAGGATTACAAATGGATTTAATTCCAATTGTTCTTAATTTCGTTTTTAATTCCAAAATCATTTTAAGCGGAGGTAAATTCAAAGAATGTTTGTATATAATATATAAGTCGTTTGATGGCTTTAAGGTCATGTCGTTAGAATTGGGAAATTTAAGAAATTAGGAATTTTGGAAAAGACATCAGTTGGCATATTTTGGCTGTCTTGAGTAGATGCTACAAAAATAAGAATAAAACATATATGAATAATGCAAATTGTACTGGTAACAGATTATAATCCACTGGGATAATAAAATTGGTTATAAAAAGTCAATGTTAATTATTCCAAATTTCGGGGAGTGGAAATTTCGGTTCCTTAGGGGACGAAAGCTCTTGACAAGTATATTGAAATTCCTGAAGGACAAATTAGCCAAAGACCAACTTTTGGAGATATGGTGGGATGAATTTTCTATTGGTAACTCTAAAGTTCATTAAAAAAAGCTCTTTATCTTTGCATGCGGCTATTGCAGTGTATTTTTGAGATTACAAGATTTCAATGAAATTTGAATGGGGTATATGTTTATAAAAAATACCGATATGAGATAGAACCGTACATTTATTTTCTTGAACCGTTATCTAAATACGATAAAACGATATTTTTGGTTTCAATTATTTTACAATAATATCGTTTAGAATTTGTTAGTTTTTATCCTCTTTTGGTTAGTATGATAGCGAAGGCATGAAACCGACTCCTTTGTCTATGCAATGCAATGCCGGTTTTGTTCAAATTATGAAGCATTTACAGTTTATATTTCATCGAAAAGTAGTAGAAAGTGCGATAAAAGGCGCAGTTTCTACTACAAGGACAGTTTGACAAATTTAAAAACAATGTATGCAATGTTTCTAATACATAATCTTATTATTTTTAAACCTATTTCTGTGTTTAAATAAAAAACACCATATTTCACATCACCATTCAGTTTTTTTATCTTATTTTCTTATGATTTCGTAATATATAACTGTACTAAAAAGTTTTTAATATTTCTTTATCTTGATTACAATTAAAACACATCTAGCGATTAATTTCTTTTTTAGTACAAGTGAAAATACTGTATCCCTTTTTTGATTTTTTATGCCCCCTTCCTTGACCCCCTTCACCAGAGACCCCATAGAGCTTAAACATTGTCACAACTAATGGTACCCCCAATTTAGTTGCTGTAATTTAATATCTTGGGTTCTCCTTGGGTGGCAAATTTTCCTAAGAGAAACAGTAGATATACGCATTCGTTTTGTCTAAAGCTTCGGGGTACCAACATTATTCGGCATTTTGGGAAACTTTTCTAACCAAATTGAATGTTTCTCATCGAAATATTAGTTTCATGTTTCTTTGGCCCAAATCCGTTTCAGGCAACTTCAAGTCGTCTGGCCGACTGTTGCGCCCGATAAATCTCAAAGGGAATAATCGATTTCATCCATATCGTATATTATTGGCAAACGTAGGTCAATTTCGAAGATGGGAATATCGGTCCACTTCTTCTGGTATTTTCCCCACAAAATGGTCAAAAATGTGCAAAAAATTAATTTTATAATATCACCCAAAGGGACTATTCCATTCGCAACAAACTTTGTACAAGCTATTATCTTTACCAAGTCCGAAGATGGGACCCATTGGACTACTCCTGATGGCACCCCCACAACATTTTCAACTTTTACAAATCCAATATAGATCAACTCCGAAGATGGGACCCATTGGATCACTCTTTCCGGTACCTCCCCAAAAAAGGGTCTGAATATGGGACTAATTGGTTCATATTTTTAAAGTAGCATTGCTTATTGACCTTCGAACAAGAACTTATAAAGCAGAACTCCATTGCAGGCGTGCTTTTTCGGTCTTGGTTGTTCCCCAGTTTTGACATTTGCAATTAGCGAGATGTTACTGTAATGGAAGGTCTGTAGGTCACTGATTAAAATTGTTTTAATATCAAAATTGCATGGAATCGTGGGTTTTTGTATTATGAGCAGAAAACTATGGCATACCATAATTAAATTAATAAAATCAAATGAAAAATTTAATTAAAATCCCAAATCCCCCGGTTGATATGGGGTCTATACCGAAACTTATGTCAATATTACTAGTTTTTAGTACGATAATTCCACACCCAATGAGAAATAAATATAATAAATTACCGTCAATTTGTTTAAAAAAACGCATACAAAATATCGAAATTTCAGGGTACACCGTAATATGAGGGCTACCCAAAAATTGGATCAAAATACCAAATTACAACCAAATTGGTTGAAGGTGAGACTAATATTTACCGATTTTTTCACCAGGATGTTATGTTAGTAAAAGTCAATTAAAATTGTTGATTAAAATATAACATACAATTTTCAAAGATTGTGCTCATATTATCGGTTATAACTCTAAAGTCTATGAACGGACGCAGAACACATCAAGGTGTCAATTTTACCATAAACATGATGTATACTGCATAAATTCCTATATCTTTACCAAAACTATAGTTTTACGTCAACATTTTACTTCTATTTTTCTAATATTTAAGTTTTTATTTTCCAATGATGTGAGTTCTTATTACGATATTTTGTTGCACCATACACTTGGAAAGGCCTATATGGTAGCTATTCAGTTAATAACAATTGTCATTTTCTAATTGGTAATACACACAATAATCGGACTTAATCGAGTTGTTAATTCTAAACTCCCCATCTAGTTTTTTCCCCATCCCAACCAACCCAACAAATTTCCACTTGTTTTAATCTCCCTGTTTTTGGGGGGGAAATCTTTGTTTTATCTTTCAACAATACCAATACTTAATTCAAATTTTTACGACTTATGAATACTACTATTCATATTATTGCTCCGCTGAGATTATGTGTGCGTTGACATATTTAATGACTTTAGGAAATCCACTACACCACATGATACCGACCGATTGTATTGAAATGTATTAAAGATTATTTGGATTAGCGGCCGCTTGCTTTGTACCTCAATGATCAAAAGAAAGAAATGAAGGCTGGCAGTCACATTAACAATTAAGAAATTAGTTTTGTGTCATTTTCCTTTATTTGTATCAAATATAGTAAACCGTTAGGCACACTATTCTCAATTTACAACCCTAATTTGAGGGATTTTCGAGATAAATAAATTCCTGCCTACCCCAACATAAAAATGTAAATTTAACATGCCACACAGTCTATTAGTGGGGCAAAAACAACAAAACCAAGTTTCCCAAAAACAATAAGAACAACAACTACAAAATAGAACTTTGCATTAATACTCAGTAAACAAAACAATAACAGAGAGTCGGTCAGGCTATGGAGAAAGAGAAATGTTAATAGCAAAGAGCATGGGGCCCGTAATGAACATGCGCATGTCTGCTCAAAGTGGAGTTGTTCGTTCGTGCGTCTATTCGTTCTTATTGGGAGCAAACTAACATTGACTCTTCAATGGAGGTAATCTCACAACAGCAGCAACCACAATAACACAAACAACAACAAATGCCAATGCATTTAACCAAAAGTCACACATAACATTACTCCAATGGAACAACAAAAACAACAACACTACACACAGCCAAGGCAAGTCTAACATAAAGGAGCATGAACACACAAAAACCATAAGACAACAACCAACCAAACAGCCAACCCGACAACAACAACAATGCATGGCCCACAAACGAAAACATTCAAATTTTGTGAAAAGAGATGATGAGAGAGCGAGTATCCATTGATTGGGGAGCCAATGCACGAACACAATTTTTTGAACATATTCGGCACTTTAGTATATACGCGAACTCTATACGGTTAACACGTTGATACCGGATAAATGCGTGTTTATGATTTTTATTTTCTGGAATGGAATAACAACTTCGGTGTGTGTTGTTAGTGTATGCAAGAATAATACGTCGTGTTTCGTATACGGTGTGTACGTGTGTGCTAAATGTGTAAAAGAAAAATATTGTAAAAGAAAATATTTATTTAATGTGTGGAAATATATAAAATAAAGAATAATATTAATAAAATATTGAAAATAATATTAATTAAAGTTGATTGAACCACCAACACACACATACATATAATCACAATCGAATCCTATTTAAAAATAACACGAAAGTAAACGAATTTTACGAAAAGCAAAGCACAAAAAAGGCTCCTAGCGAAGCTAACGTGGTGTACGCGAATATGTGTGGCATTGTGTGTGAATGAGCATGAATGCGATTGTGAGCGAAAAAAATCATAAACACGAGTAGCACAACAAATACAAGAAAATGAGTTATTAAAACAACAACAACAACATTTTTAAAGTCTCGTGTCAAAACGACAACAACAAATATATAAAAATTGCCAATAATTTTTACTCTAATTTGCGAAACAATTTCGTGTACGAAGAAAAAAAGAAATAATAACGGGAATTCTAGGCATCAAAAGAAGAAAAAGAAGTGTGAATAGAGAGAAAAGAAGCAAAACAAAATCCAATTGTAAAGTTGTGTGTTTGTGTGAATTTATCAAAGGAAAAAAATCATTTGGAATGTGTCAAATAGAAATGTAAAGAAATAGTGTTTGTCAATTTCATTGACAGCTAAGTGTTAAATTTTACAAATTGTCAAAAAAGAAAGAAAAAACGAAACCGAAACATATCTATCAACCGAAACAAAACAAAAACCCGACAACAGGAACAAGAAACCATAACAAAACAAGGAAGGAAATTCCATAGCAGCATCTCATCTAGAAAAACAACAACAATAATAAATAAATAAACACTACAAGGTGACAAAAACAAATTTAAACATATTTGTAGACATAAATGTATTTCTTCATATAAAGTATGGATCCATAGTGAACTGTTTTGAAAATAAATGATAATGGAATGTTTTGTCTCTCTATACGAAGCTGGGAATATAGGTTTCAAATTCAAGGATAATGGACTGATTTGGAAAAAAAACATGATTGATATTGTAATTTTTTGTCTCCCTATACGGAAGCTGGGATTATAGGTTTCAAATTCAAGGATAATGGACTGTTTTGGAAAAAGCATGATTGATATTGTAATTTTTTGTCTCCCTATACGGAAGCTGGGATTATGGGTTTCAAATTCAAGGATAATGGTGGTGGAAATTTTAATTGCCTCAAATCTGTAGCTAATAGGTGAAAAAATTTTGAGAGGAATGACAACCCTTCACCTCTCTCGCCACACAAACTGACAATTGCCGCAAGTAAAATTTTCTAATGTACATCAGGACTTACTATTTGTGGGAAACAATAATTCCCTTTCAAATTGTAAAGTGAACCACAAAACGGTTAATGTGTTTTTTTTTTTTTTGCTTTAAGGACTTTACAACTAAGCTCAACATTACTCCTGTAAATTGAAACTGTCGATTACACTGCTACTTGTTGTACGATCTTTAAAAAACACACACATTTCTTCTGATACTCCATTACAAAGAATTAAATTGGACTTTTGGTTTTGTTTTTGCCTCATCTAAACGTATGGTGACTTCGTTAAAAGCTTAAGGTCTGCTTTGCCGCACATCCTCTTTTATGGGATTTCTTGCTGTGTTTTCAACGAGTTTTTTTGTTTTCTCATTTTTTTGGCAACATCGTTTATTTTCGTAAACTCTGTCGAAGGATAATTAGGATTTACGAGCCAAAAATCCCTATATGTGTGTGTATTTTAGTCATAGATTTCAAACCACACAAGAAATTTTCGAAAAAGCACATAAACGAGGAAGTAAAGAAACAAAAAGACGACACCGGCAACATTGTGGCCTTCTGTATGCCTTTTTTGTTTTGTTTTTGTTGTTGTTGCATGTCCTACAAACGACCATTCAACCAACCATATTTATATACAACTCTTTTTTTTTTGGTTTTTGGTTAGCTTTGGTCTTATTATGGTATTTTGTTTTGAAGTGCTTTCCTGACGTAAATTGGAAAAATGTTTGTTAGAACACAGAAAGCAACAACAACAGCAACCAAAATGTCCTTTTGAAAAGTTTACTAGCAATGTGGAATAGGTTTTTTTGGACAGTAGTGTGGGTCGTTAGCACGTGAATGTTCATATATGTATATTTTTGTATATACAAATTAATTATTAATTAAATTAAGTTTTTTTGGATATACGTATTTGATTTGATATTGATTTATTCTAATGAACAAATAAAAGTATTATAAAAATAATTAAGGATTTCCGATTTCATGATACTATCAATGAAAGCTAACCGGGCGAAACGGATTAAGTATTCAACCTGAAATGAACCTGTATTATGAATGTAAAAATCGGCTAC
The DNA here is from genome assembly GCF_032173495.1 of Musca vetustissima. Classification (NCBI taxonomy): domain Eukaryota; kingdom Metazoa; phylum Arthropoda; class Insecta; order Diptera; family Muscidae; genus Musca; species Musca vetustissima. The sequence goes on along the minus strand of NW_026879778.1, from coordinate 123,432 downwards.
AAACTGTCACTCTCTTTCTCACAATTCCCCCATTAGGGAGAAACCCCTTTTTGGAGGATTATGAGTTGTTCATCAAATGATTTTGCATTCTTCATAATTTATTTTTAATTTAATTTAAATGGATTCAAATATATACATATAAAAATTCTATGAACTTTCAGAGTTACAATAATGAGTATTAACATGGTTTGTAAAATTGCAATTATGTTAGATGTAAAACAACAGAATGGAATTGTTTGAATTGAAAGCTAAAAACGGCGAGTATTTCCAGGCGTAAATAGAAAAAAATCTTCTAAGGCTGAATACGAATACTGCAAATACTATATAACTTTAAAAAACTAAATGGGTATATCAAAATCGTCTTGGAATTTAATGCTATTTCGGCAAATAGAATAATATGTTCCAAACTTAATTACAAATCTAATATATCCTACCTCTAATGGCGTGGGTTACAAAAATAAATTTTATAATGAGGAAGTAATATTTAATGAAGCTTTATTCGTCATATCTATAATGACTGATTTTTATTGTGTCGTAAACATTTTACAACTATTTTTAAATTAACAGATTTTATATTGACAATATTGGAAATATTTAACAGGTTATACCAGGGATGGGAAGTTGAGATTTGGCTTTTGTGGCTAGTCAGTGTCTACCAAATTTGTTTGTCAAACCAAATTTGTTTATGTTGTCCCCGATTCTCGGCTTAAAAATAGTTTTTATGTATTTAGTAAATTTTATAAACCCGATAATTCAAATTGTGAACACTTTTGAACAACGTATGTTCACTTGCAGCCGATTGAAAATCGTCGAAATTTTTAATCAAGAATGTGAAAATTTGAAATCAAGAATCCGGAGTCAAATCGGAAAAAAATTCTTATATATCACAAAAAAAATTTATTTCTTAAATTTTAATCAGCCAAACATTTTGTAGATAGTCTTATCTGTACTTTTGAAAATGTTGAATATAACCTTTGGACAGTTTTCTGTTAGTTATACCCTTCACAACACTGGGGAACAGGATATTATGTCTTTGTGGATTTGTATGTAACAGGCAAAAGGAAATGAGGTAGACACATGGTTCCTTTTGATAATATGCATAGAATGTCCATACGTTTGTCCGACCATGTTCCGTGTTCATGGATGAAATTTGGCACAGATTATTTATTTGGCCCAGGGACAAACGCTATTGAAATTGGGAAAAATTGGTTCAGATTTATATATAGCTCTCATGTATATTTTCATCCGATTTAATGTAAATGGTGCATCAAAGTTCCTATATATCTTTGTACGAAATTTTGCATAGTGTACTGTATTGAGGCTACAATGATGTGCGCTAAGTTTCGTGAGATTCAGTTCAGATTTAGATATAGCTCCCATAAATATTTTCGTCCGATTTAATGTAAATGGTGCAAAAAAGTCATTCGATTTGCACGAAATTTGGTATAGCGATTTTCATTCAGTTTAAGTCTAGAATGATGTGTGTTAAGTTTCGTGAAAATCGGTTTAGATTTATATGTAGCTCCCTTATATATTTCGATTTTATATAAACTGCACAATAAAGACTCAAAGTTTGTCCAATTGTCATATAATTGTGTAATATGTACCGAAGTAAATATATATTAGTCTTGGCAAGTTTCATTAAAATCGGTTCGGATTTAGATATAGTTCCTATATATATTTTCATCCAACTAAATTTTAGTCTATTTATCTACGATTTTAAAACCAGACAACAATTTCGTGAATTCACCAGCTGTTGGTGCGATGTTTCTGAGTATTTTACACTTGACAAACTTCTTGCAATTCGGTAGACATGTCGTTTGAAGTCAGCCATAGTAACGAATTCGACAACATTCTTTGATATTTGAGGAGTTCTCCTTGCCCCCCCCTTGCAATGTTTGTAAGAATATCATAATTATATTTCTTAAATTTTGATTTTCAAATTTAAATCCAATTTTTGTTTTCAAATACAAATTTTAAGATTTTTGGCTATTGTGATTTCGCATAGTTTCTGTATTGAAAATCTAGTAAACCATTTGGATTTTCTCATGGCATTTTGAGTACGTTCATATTGAAGAGAATGTTTAAATATTTTTAAAGATTAATTTTTGTTTGCATCATTATGAAACCATTGAATTGTGCACGTTTTTAATTTGTTTCAAGCAAAGGCCTAGAAAACCTACACATTCAATAATATTGAAAAGGAAAAATAATAAATAAATAAACAATTACACAAACAACATTTACCGGCATATCTCCGAAATTAAGCTTCATTTGGCAGCTAAAAAATAATTTTGCAGTGTCATGCTTCTGTTAAATTTAAAACTTGTCTCATCATTGGAGGCTTGTAAATTGAGTTACAACAAATGGCAAACGAACAACAAGAACTTTGAATTAATCTTTGAAACATGATATTAATTATAATTCTCATAGATCTTAAGATTCAATAAACTTTTTTGAAAAAAAAAAAAAACATTAGCGGCATAACAAAAAAATTCTTTAAACTTATGTACAAGTTTGTGTGTTTGTCTGTATTTTCGCAAACAAATTTGTAATCAAATCCATGCAAAAACAAAACTTTGGAGATACAAAACTTTATTGAAATTAATTTCACTGTCAGACAAAAGAAAGCCAGCTAAGCTCGCCGCCAAACAATTACAAAATTCCCTTAAATCTTATTCTCGCCATGGAAAAAATAAAAGTTGTTGCCTGTTTGTTATTGTTGTTAGCGTAGGGGAAAAAACTTTTCTATTAGCCTGCCTACAGTTACTACAAAATGTTATGACATTACATTTGTTGAATATCAAATAGTCATAGCTGTTGTTGTTGCTATTGTTGTTGTTGTTGCTATATTGATGTTCATAAAAATGTATGCAGTTGACATTGAATGACGACAACATGTCGTCTAACATCGAACAAATTCATATTCCGTTTGCTTTGCTTTGCTGTATGTACTAAGAAGGCGTCAGCAATTGTTCGATTGCTGTGTTGTGCTGTACTGTGGGGTGACAAGTTTGGAGCATCGGATATGTTTTAATGATTTTTATTATATTGTCGCCTGTTTTTGTTGACGCAACACATCATCGTATGTGACACATAAAACATAAGTCTCTCTATTAGGCTTGGGAATTTTTTGGTGTAGTTTTTTTTTATTTTATTATTTATTTTTTTGTTGCTGTTGTTATTTATGATGGCATAGTTGACAAAAATATTGATTATTACAACGGAATTTAAAAACGGGAGTGGATTTTTTTTTTTATAAAATAATGACTTTTTTGTTGGGGATGTTTAATGCATATTTAATTATAGCAAGAGGAAATTATGACATATAAATAAATTACTTAGTTTAATGACAAACAAATTTGAAATGCCAAATAAAAACGCATTTAAGGGCCGAGTTTTGTTTACCATAAGATGGACATTCTAAATAGCTAAAATCGGTCGAGACTTGTATATGGAGACTATGATTACTGTAAATTGCCAAATTTCAGACACTTGGGAAATTGGGCTAGGACCTTGAACATGTCAGAAATTAAAAATGGTCTTTTATCAAAAATTGTCTATAAAAAGTTGTTTGCCCCGAAAAATTTGCATAGCACCATGAAGACACCTATAAACAGGCTAAATCTTTGTATGGCTGTTAAACTCGAACATCGGCCGATATTTTTAATTTTTTTTCCAACCAATGAAAACTAAATATATCAAATTTGAGCCAACTGGGTTGAACAATTTGAGCCAACTGGGATGAAATTTTCAAAATACCAAACATTTATATTTTCGTCATATTTAGGTGAGAAGTGGACCTATATTGATATTTTTTGGTTAAAGATTTGTCACCAAATCTGAACCTAAAATGTCAAAACTGAGCCAGTTCTGTTAAAAATTATAAGCAAACACCTTAAAATGTCGAAATATGTACCGTTATTGGTAGTAAAATGTGTTGCCCAATTAGAACACAAAATACTTATTTTTCTAAACAAGGAGAATATAAAATAACAACATGAAGTACCGAAATATGCGACGTAGCTTTATAATGGTAGCTACCCTAGACCCATATTGAAGTTGTTGGTTGGTAGATTTTCTTCCCAATAAAAGCCCTAAAATTACATATTACAGCCAAAAACCCAAAAATGCTGAATAATGGGTGGGTACCGTTATTTGGGGCTACACCAAAACTTCGATTGATCCTATTTTCAGTACCAAACATCCTAGGAGTGTTACCAATATATGTGCAAAATTCAAAGCCCTATATCATTTCAGCAGAAAGACATAACTAAATCGTCATAAAAATCGTCATAAAAATCGATTCTGATCAAAAAATATTAGTTTGAGGAAAAAGAAATCCATTATTTTTATATGAACTATAGGATGTCATTTAACTTGCTTCGGAATGCCCGATTTGGGCCAAATATGCACCGTTTTGTTGTATAATTTTGTTGCCATTTTAAAGGCCAACTTCCATCATTTCTACGATTTTATCGACATTTTCGACGACCGGCCTACCTGTACGATGTGAATCTTTAACATCAAAAGTTCCTGAACGGAATCTACGAAACCAAAGTTTCAAATAATTGGGTGTTACAGTATCGGAACCATAAACACCATTCACAATTTTTTAATTGTTTGATCGATACTTTACGAGAAATTAATCTTTTCCCCAACCCAATATCTTCTTAATGGGGTATCTGGTGAATAGGTAATAGTTTTGCAACTGGATTGATCTAAAGCAGTATACAAATGGAGACTACAAAAATCTGCACTCATTTGTATGTTTTATAACTATTTTTAAATACTAATTTTTCTCACAGATAAAAATCTATCTCAACAGCAAAATTACTCTAAAGAATTTCAACAATTTCAATCCTCTACATATTTCTATCCAAAAAAATATTTTACAAAAACCTGGAGGCTATAAATGAAAAATTACTTCAATTATAAGCAAAACAGACACAGACATATAACTCCACACATTTTCAAAATGCCCATCTGAACAATTTCTTCAGTCTAAGTTTTTCAGCTACTCTGTTTTTGTTGTTGATGTTTTTGTTTGATTTAAGGATTATTGTGTATAATGAAGTTAATTTCCTTGTTTGTTATTTGATATAAAATGAATGTAGGTGTGTGCATTTGAAAATAATTTAATACTATAATAATCGGAATATGTTTGCTATACCATTTTAAAATATTATCGTTATTGTTTGAAAATTGTTCTTTGTGAGCCATTGAATTGTTATCCATGAAGTATAAACCTATTAACCGAAACAAGGAGGTTTACGCAAATTATTGTGCATTAATTATAAAGAAATGCATCAGACAATTTTAAATGGAAAATATTTATGGCAATTAATTATACAGTAGAATGTTTAATATTTCAACTCGACGTTGCAAATATATTTTCTCTAAAATATGTGACATTTCTCATGTTCCCCCAGGTTTGTTTTGGGGAATATTGCACTGTGATACAAAATTGAGGTCTGGTGGTGGAAAATTCCTTAAGACGATGAAATCCCTTGGCTAGTATATTCAATACCCAGAAGGACAAAGGCTATTGCATGTTACTGAAATCGGAGGAGGACAATTTTTGTAAAACATATTCTCCTCTAACTCGAGTCCTTGTTTTAAGCGTATTACCACAAGAATGATCTCCAAATAATCTACAAATATTTCATTCATAACGTTTAACGTTCTCAATGTTATGATGTCGAAAATCGAATACTTTCATCGTCCTTTTCCACTTTTACCCGATCCTTGCCTAGAGAACCTTATATAATTGTTCACTAATACATTTCCTATAATTATTTCGTATTCGTATACGTGTATTTTTAATTTACGCGAGATTTGTGGTATATAATTATACCACAAATCTCGCATAAACTAAAAATCAAAATATAATATTGAATGAAATTTCCAGATAATTAAAATATTTTTTTTAACCAATCGATTAAAACCGATAAAATAGATTTTTTAACCAACCGATTAAATATAGAAAATATTATTATTTGAATCCTAAAAATATTTCAACTCATTTGAATAATATTTCCTCTTAAGTATCAATTTAATCCTGTTCTAGAACAATATAATGTTTGATATTGAAAATAGGATATATCGGTCCACATTTTGGCATATCCCCAATATGTGTTTCATGGGAATGTGTTTCAAAATTTATTTGACTTTAATTTGTTTTTTTTCTTTGAGTTGTGGAGACTGGGATAACGTTTGGAAAAATTCTAAACCAAATTGGCTATATTTTGGTATTATGGTTTCATCTTGGATATAACTTCTCTCATACAAAGATTCAAGTTTCGGAGTATATGCTTAATAAACGCCAATATTTGATATTTCGTTTCCAGGCAAATTCGTCGCAAATTCTTCTATAAAAAATAAATAATTATAAGATTGGGGAAAAATCGGAATGTCTGATTTGGGCCAAATATTCCCCGTTTTGGTAAAAGGTAACTTCATAATGCCTCTCTCATAGAAGTCCTGCTCTCTATTTGAAAAAACAGCTCTAGCAGTGGATTTTCACAATACCCCCTAGATATCAATTTTTATCATTAAGAAATGATGCAATGGAAGGAAAAGATAATAATCGCTTAGTGCCAAGTCTGGACTGTATAGCAGATGCATTAAAACTTCCCAACCAAGCTCACGAAGTTTCTGGCGAGTCATTGCAGACGTGTGTGGCCTAGCGTTGTCCTGGTGGAACACTACTTCTCTTCTATTGACCAATTCTGGCCGTTTCTGGTCAATTGTTATCTTCAAACGGTTCAGTTTTTGACAGTAGAGATTAGAATTTAGCGCTTGGAAGCAACTTATAATAAATAATCCACTTCCATTTCGCATCTCCAGTCAACATCCGTTTAAAAAATGGATCTACCTCATTCCGTTTGGCTAAGGCTTCACTGATGGAAATTCGATCCATCATATAATTTTCTGTTAATTGGTATGGCACCCAAACATCTAGCTTCTTTTTGAATCCAGCTTTGTGTAAATGGTTTAAAACATTTTTATGGTAGATTTTTAGCTCCTGGACGTTGGTTCGACTGCTTATATGAACGTTTATCATTTCTCCGATATTATCGACATTTTCGACGACCGGCCTACCTGTACGAAGTGTATCTTTAACATCAAGAATTCCTGAACGGAATCTAAGAAAACAAAATTGCACATAATTCACAATTTTAGCCGCTTGGCTTGCATTTTCGCCTTTGTCAAAGAAAACTGTAAAATGTAACGAATTTTCTCTTTGTTCATTTCAATTTTTAGCAACCTGTAACTCACAACAGAAAATCAACAACATAATTTTATTTACTGCGAAATGTCACCCTTCCAACGAGCATAAATCTGAAATTGTTTAATCGATATTTTACGAGAAATCCTTCTGTACAGCCAACTGCCGAAAAAATAATGGATTTCTTTTTCTCCAACCTAATATTTTGTTATCAATTTCTGGAATTCTTAGGAATATCGAAGAATAATTGACCGCATCTGTCTATGACCCTTTCGTAGTGGCTTGGAAAAATTCAATAGCCATTGTTATTTAATTTTTTCTTATACTTATAAGAACTGACCTTTTTATTTCATTTTATTCTTATACTTAAAAGAACTGAATTCATCCATTAGCCACCGGTTATATATATTTTTTTTAATTACCAATCATTAAGTAGTCAAATTTATGAACTTAATTTCTAAGAATTCATTGAACTTTCATTAATAACATTCCCCTCTCATTGTTTTATTTGCAGATTTTTTGCTGGGAGCTGTATCAAAAAAGGTAAAGAAATTAAACAGAACACCTTGACAGAAAAAAATACTCAATTCAAAGAAAAGTAATCATAGAGAAATACATATCGAAAATGTAGAAAAAAAAATATTTCGTTATTTCCCAAAAATAATAAATAAAAGTCTTTTGAACCTGTAAACATATCCGTACAACAAAAAAAAGATAAGAGCAACAAAACCGAAAATAATATAAATCATTAAAGATCAAACCAAAAAAAAATAAATAACAAGGAATTTTTGTTTCTCGCCAAAAACGAATACGAGCTGTCAAAAATTTATTATCGCAAACACGAATCACATATCCAATCAAATTCATTAAAAAAGATAAGATTTTTTGAATTTTTCTGAAATTGCTTTTGGGGGCTAATTAATGCATGGTATTTCTGTGGAAAAAGAAACCCCTCTAAAACAATCCTCAAAGCCAGTGTAGAGAATTAAAAGAGGAGCAAAACTACAAAGCAACAAAAACCAAACGAAATAAATAAAATATAAATTAACCAAGCAAATTATGCAAATATAAACATACATACCTACAAATTATCATTTTCAAATGCCAATTAATTCATTAATTTAAAATAGCCCAAGAAGACGGCGACGACGAAACAAAATCTTCAATAAATCTACAGCTGACTTAAATCCAATCGAATAGCTTAGAAAAAAACGAATACAAATACTAAACAGCAACAATAACAACAACAATGGCTGGTTTGTTAGTATTTTTGTTTTGTGTTGTGCTGAGATTTTCGGGGCGTCCGCCCCAAACAAAAAAGATGGTTCTGTTGTCTCTTCTTCCTTTTTGGGTCCAGACAATTATTGCTCGCTCATCTGTAAAACGTTCGTCCGTACAAATTTTTAAGCCATTTACAAATTGTACTTAAATGTAAATGAGTTTCTTGTGTGCGTTGAGCGAATAATGACGTTGATGAATAAATACACTTTATGCTAAATGCTCGAAAATCCATCCGCTCTCTTCTCTTCTCATCTTCATCGTCATCGAAATAATCTCAATGGGCTATGGACTCCAACTAAATCGACCGACAGACCGACCGACCAACCATTAACAAAGTGTTTTGAATACTGTGTATTCGGGAATTAATGTAAATTGTTAAGTTTAAATCTAATCTGTTTGGCTAAATTTTTCCACTGGAGTGTATAAGTGTGTGTGTGTACGCGTGTAACTCTGTGTGAGTGCTGCATTTATCGTGAGCCATCATCGTTTTTTTATATTTTTATTTTATTTTGTTTAAGGCAAATAAGCGCCAAAAAAAAAACGAAAGTTGCAAAACGAAATTCAAGTGAAATCTCAACAAGGATTGCCGTTTAGCCCAATAGCCGGACAATCATCATTCACGCAATTTGTGAGATTTACAACGATGGAAAAAGTGACAGTTATGTTGTTGTTATTCACTTACTTTGCACTAAGTGTCTAACTGTGATACAAAAGAAAGAAAGCAACATCAACAACAAATACAAAGAAACAACAGCCGCCCTTAAGAGCAAAGAAAACAACAGCAACCTGGCCCATCCTGCAACCAACCATATCGTTTCACACTACAAACGACAGCATTACTGTTGTTGGCCCTTAACGCTAATAGAGAGATTTAAGAAAAAAGGTAATTCTTTTTTTATTTCATTCCTTTGCTTTATGCCCTATTTATCCTTAGCGAACATACATTTGATACGCATTTATTTGTAAAGTCTGCAAGAGCAAAAAATATTCCATCTTCTGGCCGTTGTTTTCTTTAGTTTCTGCCGTTTTTTTTGTCTCCCGATTTTAAAATATGCAAATGTTTACTGTTATATTTTGCCAATATTTGCATAATTGAAAATTAAACAATAAAACAGTTTTTTGTTGTTGTTATTGTAACGTTTCTTTAAAGGGAGATTGTTTAGATTAGATGGTCGACTGAATGGGCGTTAGGTGTTTTTTTTATTTGTTGAATTAAATTTTTTGTTAATTCATATTGAAACAGTATTTGTTCGTTTATTTTAGCCTATGTATATGACAATTTATTTTTTTTATTTATTATTATTTTTTTAATAATTGTGCTAGGTAAACAGAAATTATTTTGTATTTAAATAAATACAAAATTCGATTATTGGCAAAGGAGAAAATGTTATGGAAAATAAATTTTTAAATCACCTCAACTAGAAGATTAAATAGACTTTACAAATATTGCAAGGAAAATAGGGTTTAAGACCAGGCGTGGTAATAATATTCAATTTTTGTTAAATGTTATGACCTCCATACCCATTCGGGGTAATAGGATTCAATTTATTGTTAGATGTTATGAACTCCACAGAAGGATAATTGAAGTTACACAAAATTTTCTTTTAGTAACAGACCATCGGACGCAATTAACGACTTTACAATTGTCATATTATACCTTTTAATCATTTATACTTTCAAATTTGCATTTGATGAATTCCACATCTAGACAAACATTTTCGAATAATATAGAAAATTCATAAAATTTGTTTAAAAAATATTTTTAGAAATTCTTTTATTAATTATTTTAAATATTCATTAGACATTTTTTGTATAAAATATACATTAAAAATATACCCAAAGTGAGTATATTGTACATGTATTCTTACAATTGTATGTCAATGTTCCCTCGAAGGAACATACTCATGTCTTTCTGCAACCTATGATAAATTTAATTTCATTCGGGAAGATTTAGAGTCGTCTGCGTACCGTGGGACAATTTTATGGAAAACGATATATAACAAAGTTGATACACACTATTCGGTACGCCGCACTGTTAAAAATTAATCTCAATCTGACACCCGTTCGAAATACATATGGCAGCTATGGTTGCATCTGCACCAATTTCAACAAAATCCAATAACGTCATTCAAGTCTCAATTTGATACGATGTGCAAAATTTCGTGTTAATCGGACAAACATTAGGAGTTGGGTACACCATTTACCACACATCATTCTAGACTCAATTCAGTACTCTATGCCAAATTTCGTGCAAATCGAAGATATATAAGGTCTTTGGTTAAACATTTACCTTAAATCGGACGAAAATATATATGGGAGCTGTATAAACCGATTTTCACGAAACTTAACACACATGATGCTACTCTTAATTCAGTACGCCCTACAAAATTTCGTGCAAATCGAAAGATAAATAGGGACTTTGGTGCACCATTTACATTAAATGGGACGAATATATATATATGGGAGCTATATCTAAATCTGAACCGATTTTCAGGAAACTTAACACACATCATTCTTGACCTAATTTAGTACGCTGTGCCAAATTTCGTGCAAATCGAGATATATATAGGGACTTTGGTGCACCATTTACATTAAATCGGGCGAAAATATATATGGGAGCTATATCTAAATCTGAACCGATTTTTTCCAATTTCAGTAGGGTTCGTTCTTGGGCCAATAAGTGACCAGACATGCGTAAATCGACTCAGAAAATTATTCTATGCATATTCTCAAAAGGTACCATGTGTCTATCACGTTTCCTATTGTCTGTTACAAACATATGCACAAAAAGGGGTTATAATGGGATGACTCCCAAAAAGGGGGCGAATGTTAACAATTTTTGGTAGGGAGATTTGTTACCATATACGACTACAAAATACCAGATTGCAGCGAATTCGGTTGAAAAACGCGCTCAAGAACACCAAAATATCGAAAATTGGGGGTACCCTTATATGGGGGCTATTCGAAAAAAATTGACCTATATTTATATTTTTTTTTTTGGAGAGATTTGGTACCTGTTAAGAACTCAAAATACTAACTTACGGCCAATTCGGTGGAAAAATACGGTCAAAACCCCCAAAATACTGCAAATTAGAGGGTACCGTTATATGGGGGCTACCAGAAAAAATGGACCTATATTTGTAATTTTTTGTGGAGAAATTTGGAACCCAATAAGAACCCATTGTAGTAATTTTCAGCGAATTCGGTTGAAAAACTTGCTCAAGAACCCCAAAATACCGAAAATTGGTACCCTTATATGGGAGCTATGCCTTAAAGTGGACAGATATATCCCATCTTCGAACATGACCTGCCTGCAGACAAAAGACAACCCTATGCAAAATTTCAGCACCATATCTCAATTCCTTCGGAAATGAATATTTCGATGTGTTACAAACGGAATGACAAAATGAATATACCCTCCATACTATGGTGGAGGGTATAAAAAACAAAAATCACTCACACACAAACTTATGGCTCGATAGTCCTTCAAAAATCACCGATTTTTGACCAAAAAACACGTTAACACATAAGGAAGATATTTACCGATTGGCTTTATCCTAGTTCATACGATAGCTATACACTCACAGAGAAACGTGTAAAAATTTGGAATCGATTGGGTTATTAGTTTTTGAGTTATCGTGCCCGCCATTCGGGCAGTTTGAGAAGCTCTTTAGCCGTCATTTGATGCTGACACAATAAATCGGATATATCTTCAAGAGTTCTTGAGATTTTCACATGAAATTTTGTAGGGACATTCTTGAATTAGTGTAGATTCGAATTAAATCAAAAAAAAAAAAAAAAAATTTGACCTCGAGAATGGGCGGTCCCCTTAAAATAAAGTCATTGATACAACCCGGTCATAGTACACCTTTTGAAATACATGCTTATAGCATAAAATTGTCTGTGGGAAAGTACGTTAAAAAATCAATGTAATCCATTGCAAAAGATTTACAATACCCTACCCAAAAAACTCTTTCAACGAGCAGATAAATCTCAACTAGAGTTTAGTGGTTTATACAATTTCTTTTCAAAATTAAATATTAATATTTTTATTTATCAATGATGTCAGTCATTTCCAGTTAATTTTTGTTTGTCTCTTTTTTTTTGCTTTTGTTTCAATTGCAAACAAACAAAAACCTCATGCAAATTGTAAATAAATAAATAGTAAATTAGCAATTTTGCTAAAGTGTTTTCAAAAAATTATCAATTAAGTTAATTAAATGTCTGAAATCCATATCTAAAAAGATTTCTATGTTGGTGTAATTCCTTGTCGTAACTTTCTGCAAATAAAATGCCTTTCAATTAGAAACGAGATTGGTTACTGTCGCAATGACAAAATACACACACAAATAAGTCAACTTTAATCGAAATTTACAACAATTTTATAAACTAATTGAAGTTTAATGTATTTTTATTACACTTTACAAAAGACGACGACTAGACACATTTCCATTGAGGATTACAGTCGAGCCATATAGCTGGAGGTGATTTTTGTAATTGAAATAGATTATGTTATTCGAAGAAATAAATTGATGATGTTTAGGTGTTGTTGCAGATGTATTTATGTATTGTTAGTCATGTTTGTAAGCCAAAATGTGAATGAAGGTGTTGGTGTAAATGTCTGACTTCACCTTGAGATTAAGTTACGAATGCATTTTTATTAAGAGGAGACGTAGTTTCTTGTGATATTTTATTTATTTTCAATCATTATTATTTTTATTAGTATATAATCCAAAACACTCCAAAATCTATTAGTTATTGTATTGTTATACATTTTGTTTCTTTATTTATTTTTTTTCTATACTTTTTTGTCTAGCAATAATGCGTAGGTCATGTAATTGCCAAGCTATTTGACATTAGTAACGCTTGTGGTCACTTAGCTTTTGAATTTTTATGAAAAACAAAAATTTGCTTAATCTTTGGCTGTTTTTGTAGATAAAAATCAATTTACCACGCAAATCAATTTTGTTGTTGTTGCTTTTTTTCGTGTGTTTTTGCGGCTTAACAAAAGAAAGGTGTGTTACAGATTTCTTCATAAATCACCATCGCAGCCGTCGCGTTGGCTAGCAAACAATTACAAAGGTCATGTATATGTTAATGCGGCTTACTTACACCGCCAAAACTGTTGTAATTGTATTGTAGCGTTGTTGTTATTATTTTTTGTATGTGTGCTATTAATACTTCTATTGTGCGTAATAAATTGGCTTCTAAATCTTATAATGAATTGTTTTGCGGTTATACTTTAATTTCCGTTAATGTCGAAAATAATATTTATTTTGTTGTATTTTATTTTTTCTTACTTGTCATATTTGACATTTCGTAAACTTGATTAATAAGTGGTTCTTAAAGGTTTTTGGTAATCGATTTTTATTTTGTAGAAATTTAATGACTGGTCGAAAAACTTGAATATTCTCACGGTTTTCAGATTTGGAAATTATTTGTGAGTCATGAAATAGATGCTATAATTTGAGTTGGTGAAATTTTAGTGGGGTTCTTTCTAACTCTGTGAGGCAGAAGAGTGGAAAAGGGATACTCAGTTGCCTAAAATGGGTGACAGTCTTTAAAGGTGTTGTCACCAATTATCGACGCACTTTTTCCACTCCTATTGAGATATATTCAAAACATGGGGTTTAGACTATTCAACAGTAACTTCCAATAATGAAAATCGTTGAGCCCTTATTTTGACCTTTTAAATATACAGGAATAAAAATAAATCATTGGGTGACAGAGCTATACGACTGATGACCGTATTTTGTCACGTTATAGTCGGTGAGAGAAATTAGTTTAAGAGCTCACATTGTCGTGTGGGGTACAATGATTCATCTTCTCTGATCGTTATTTTCAAATTTCTCCGAAAACTTCCGCCAAACAAATTGTTGTGAACTACTTCAGGCTGTACGAAGGATGGCCCGTTAATTTCATGTTTGACAGGTCAAGTATGTACGAGCCGATGTAAAGAAGCTCGATCTGTCATGGTGTAAAATGTTTCGTATTTTCTTGCTGGTTTTTCGGATTTTTCTTTTCGAAACTAAAAACTGCGAATTTACTGTCCTGGCTTGCTCAATCGGAACAGTTGCCTCATTACCAGCTTTACCGAAGAAATAGGTAACCGTTTGCTTCGAAGTTGTTTTTCACATACAACCTTTGTTAACTCGAAGACCCGAAATTTTGAAACCCCACTTCGAAGATTGTCATTTTGTTTCGGGCCTATGACGATCTTATAAAAATCTTTCGAAGTCCCACGATCATAATTTTTTCAAAAATTTTGAACCGAGAAACCACATAAAGAATAAATAATCTTGATCTGAATTAAACTCAGTGTCGATGTAGCCACGTCCGTCTGTTAAATCACGACAGAGGTCCCAAAATTTAGGAAATAGTTTTTAAATTTTACACATACATTGTTAAATATTTGCCCACTTTTAGTGGATCCCCCTTTTTAAAGTTACATCCCATACTTTGGTAGTTTGAGGAGTTTGGACACGTGGCTCAACCAAATCGACTGTAATTTTATATTTTGGATTTTCGTTCTGTAGAAAATCTCAATACCAAAAATTGAAATTGAAATCTCCAGCCCCATAAAATGATACCCCCTCTTATTCCGTATTTTTGGCACGTTTACCAGCCGAATTAGCTTTAGTTGGATTTTTTAAGTTCTAATGGCGTGTGAAATGTTGATAACAAAAATTATAGGATAATATTTTGGTATAGGTCCCATATAATGGTACAAACCAATTTTCGGCTTTCGCCACATTTGCTCAACCATATGGCTCTAAATTAGTAAAAATGGTTCCTGAGGGGGTTTCGAATTTGTATGGAATGGGTCCATGTATTAGTATGAAGGATTAAAAACGATATATATTGTTATCTTTACCCATTGTCAGTATTGTGAAGATTTACGGAAAATTTGAATTTTATATTTTGGATTCGCATTGCGTACAAATACTCTCTGACAAAAGATACAAATATCATCCCAAGTTTCAGGATAGTCCTAAGTAACATTTTACTCATAATTTGGAATTTTGGGGACTTAGAGAAAGTTGTTTTTTTTCAATTTATATTGTGAGTTCTCATTGGATCTATACCATAGATTTATTCTAGACTAAGGTATAGGATAATCGCATAGTCACAGAACAGTTTCAATATAGATCAATGCTTCTGTATAGCCCCAACCAAACCCATCCTCAATTTTTGGGACCTTGTCCAATTTAGATTTTTTCCTCCAGTTTTTTTTTCTACTTGTTTTGACTTTCGTATTTTTTGAGTTTGAAGATTCCGTTTCCTAACTCATGAACACGGTTCCTTTTTAGGAGCGTCGATATTTAGCTAATAGAAAATCGATATGTGGTACACAAGCTCGATATACATTACAACATTGTAGTTATGATAGGAAATATGTAGGCATTTTTTTCAACTTACTTATTTATTGTGTATATAGTAGAAATAGAACATGTTGGCGTATTATATTCCGCAGCTTTGTTATTCTGTTATTATATGACTATTTCTAAGGAAGTTGATGTTGCCATACCTTTGATTTTGTAATTATATTTTAAAAACACCTTTACAAAAGTCCTTCCAATAAGGTATCTCTTTAAGTTTTAAGCCGCCACTTGTTAATATTGTTTCTCATTTTTTAGTCCTTCGGTATCCACTCCACTTCATTACATATCCTTCATACTATCAACACCTACGCAAGGGATTCATTTTTTGACATTTTCCCAAGAAAGCCAAAAAAACTGAAGACAACAACTTTTTCATTATTTCAACAGGTTTTCCATATAAATTTTAATGTATTTTTTTGTGTGTAATTTATATTTATCATAATTTATGGTTCAACGACAACTCCCTGTTATTTTTGTTTTTGCTTGTTGGCCAAGGGAAACATATATAAAATTGTGTACATACAAGGTACTTTAACATTCTAACCTTGAAAAAGTTTTTTTTTGGCAGAAAAAAGGGCCACACCTGGGACTGTGGTGTTAACCTTTCGACTGTTATCCCTGTAATGACATGTGGCATATCTTTATTTGTGTTGTATGTTTTACTTGTTTTTTTTATTTTATTCCAAATGTTATTTATTTTCAAGTATTGCCCTGCATAAATGAATTCTAAAATTCTCTGTTGGTTTTTGGTGTATTGCAAAATAATGTTTAAAAAAATTACTTTCGGTTTTTGTTGGTTGGTTTGTTGGGAGGCGAAGACAAAACGTGTCAGTGTGCTATCTTTTTCTCGTTCTCTCTCTTGAGATGGATGTTAACGTGTACTTTTTTGTTTGCCGTGGATGTTGTTGTTTCGGAACCTGCATTAAAAATTATTTCGGACACATGAATAATTAATGGCCATAACAAGATAAGAAGAAATAAATATATTTATATGAATTTTTTTGTTTTAATGAATTTCCAAAAGTTTTGAGATTGACCGACCTACCCATGGGAATGAAGATAATGGGAATACAGAATATTACAATTAATAATTTTTTTCTGGTGGTGGGGCAGGGAACATATTTTTTGGTGGGGAACATTATTATTCTTATTCAATTACACTGTGTGTTTTGTTGGACTTTTATTTCAACATAAATTTGATTTATTTCTGTAGTTCTTAAGGAATTATTCAATATATTTTTTATATGATTAGGAAATTCCATAGATTCTATAGACGGGTCGACCTTTGCATAAAATAAATTCCTAATTGAAGAAAACGAAAAATCAGACTACTTACACTAAGGCGTGGATTTTTAAAAGAATATTTGTTCATGAGCCATCCAAGGCATGGATTTTTTAGAGAATATTTTTTCAAGAGGCGTGCATTTTTTAAAGAATGCTTTTTCAAGAGCCATCCAAGGCGTTATTTAAATTTTACAAAATAACGAAATTTATGGGTTGCCATTATATGGGAACTATACCTGATCATGGACCAATTTTGCCACCAACCGAGAACAAAAAATATATAATTACGGATTATACGGTTGAAGGCGTATCTGAAATCCACAAAAATACCAAATTTGGGATTCCAATACCTATACCACTATCAAGTAGTGTTTGCAGGAAGATTTTCCCACTCAATGGGAATCTAAAATATTATAAAATTTGAATCAATTCCGTTTAAAAATGTGCCTAAAATTTCAAGAAAAAAATACCGTATAACGAGAGGTATCCAAATAATGGGGTTACCCTGATATGTATGCCACTGTGGATATTTTTTGGTAGGGAGATTTTCTACTCAAAGAGTATCAAAAGTATATAAGGGCTACCTTAAAAAAAGTGCAGAATTATTAATATTTATTGTTAGAATACAAATATTGGAAAGCGGGGTCCAAAATCAAAAAAAAAAAAAAAAAATACCGTTATATGGAGGCTATACCAAAACTTTGTCCTATTAGTATAATTTTTCTTAGGAAGATCGTGTACCAAATGGGAACCCAAAATATCAGATTAAAGTCATTTTCTTAAATTAGAGCTTAGCACAATGAGTGTTGTCGTTATATGGAGTCTATCCCGGAACGTAGACCAATATTGATTTTATATGGAGATTTTCGACTCAAGGATAATTCAAAGTTTAAGATTACAAACAATTTAGATGGCGAAATTCACCAATATACCGAAATTTGTGTGGTACCCTTTTATGGGTGCTACTGCAAAAAGTGGACCAATATTGAAATTGAATTTTATTCTCATCAAAATATGGGAAATATTTTATGGTACTGCAATCGGAAAGACAAATTTAATATACAAGCCCCACTTTATGGTGAAACGTATAAAAATACCTGATCTGGCCTATTTTCTATTGATTGTTGTTCCATAGAGTGATTTTTGTACCCCAAAATCCATTATTAGAAAAAAATCTAATATAGTCCCTTGCCATGTTCTAATTAGAGTCATAAAAATTCAATAAAAAGTCACATCATTTAATGTAAACACCAGAAGAACACAAGGAAAAGAAAATGGGAAAATACCTCCCTTCCACACACACACACACACACAGAACTAAACACCACATTGAAGGCTTCTTCTTTTGTGGTTAAGTTTGTGTTTGGGTTACCAATAATTAATGGCTAATTAAGTGTAACCAAACAGGTCGACAAGTTGTCGTCATCATCGAGCATTGTTTTTGTTGTTGGTTTTGCTGCAACTGTGTAACCCGATTAAAGTAACCAAGAGGGCTTGTAATGAAATGTAAGGCCTGTTAAAATAAAAACACTTCGTTTGTATCTATTTCAGTATTGAATGTGGGATAATACGAAACACCTTCATAAAATACAAGTGTCAATAATTAATATGCAGGATTTGTTAAAGACCATGAAGAGAAATAGTTTTTTTTTAAATCAAAATCCAAAACCCCACCTCTCCCCACACTCACACACAGTTTGTAATTAAATGTGTCTACTGGTAATTACCATAGATATAAATCGGTTTTATTTTTCATTTTATTTTGTGTGTGTGTTTAGTTTATCTTTTTTTCTTTCTCAATTTTCATCGAAATCATCATTCATTCATGTGAATTTCTTTGAATTATTTTGGCTTTTTTTGGTTTTGTTTGTTATTTTTTTCTTTATTTCTTTTGAAAGATTTCTATCATATTTTTTGTCACAAAACCGCTTAAATATAGGTTATTATTTGGTGTTCGATGCTTTCCTTTTTTTCTCAAACAAATGAACGAGCATTTCATTCAGTTCTGTGGAAATATACAAAAAAATATGAACAATAATAACAACAACAATAATATCATCCCACAACAGTTTTTTGTCATTGTTGTTTATTTGTTGTTTTTGTTGAAAATTAAGTCGTTTGTTTTCAAATATCATATCAGATAGCAGAGATTCATCACAGGCTTATGTGGTATTATTGGTGCTGCTGCTGCAACATGAGACCGTCAACCAGATGCTTTTATAAAAATTGAGGCTTGGGATTGAGTTGGGAATTAATTCGTTTGGATTTTTGGTAGTATTTTGGGAATTGTAGATTTTTTTTCAATTTTTGATATATCGGACTTTTTAGTATTTCAACTATTTCTATATGTATCCAAAATACTGAATGTATACAAATATTGTTTATCATTTGTTTAATATTCAAAACTCAAATCGTTCTACCCCTCCCTCGAAAATCGAATCGAAGCAACAGCTAATATTTTTAAAAACTGTCACAAAAACATGCTACTTACTAAAAAGTCTGCTTAACAACTTAAATCACTGTTCACCAAACAGGCGCCCACGGGCGGTTTGGGAGAGTACCAAAAACACAGTAGTGTTCGATGACATGAACATGTCGTATGCTTGGTAATGCATTAACATATACGATCTGTACTGAGAGAGCAAAAAGCACACACACTGTGTCCAACACAATCATAGCAGTTTGCATATGTGTTGTTGGCTAAGCCTGACTTAAATGCTTACGTTTTAGCTACCAAAAACAGTAGATGTGACATGTGTATGTAGACCAAGAAGAAACAATAAGCACACACACTCACAATAACCCCGTGTAGGTGTGAAAATGAATGTTTTGTTTTCAAAAACACACAGCGAATTGAACAAAAAAAAATATAGATGACATTAATTCCAAAATATTGCTACACAATATATCATCCATGCATATGCACACATGCTCAAATCAAAACTGTTACAAAAAAACATCATTTTGTTCTTGTTGTTGTCTCCCTGCTCCATATAGACCTATTTGTGAATACTCATATATGTTCGGATGGCATCTCCCTCGTCATGTGGTTAAATCTTTACACTGATTGAAATGTGTACGTACGCAAGCGAATTTCAAACACATCTCAAATCAACCAGACAGTTAGGCAGGCTGGATTGCTGGCTGGCAGACAACTGTCAACCTAGATACCCAACCACCCAACAGTGCCACGAACCAACTGAAAGTAAAATAAAATATGACAAAAAGTGTAAGCAATATGCCAATAAGAATATACAACAATAGTAGTCTTATGTTTTGTGGGCGGATTTTATGAGAATTAAATTTAGAAAGATTTTTGTTTGTGAACAGTAAACAGAATTGGATTTCAATAAAAGAGGAGTACCTAGAAGAAAAAAATAATTTCGAAAATATAAAAATAAATGTCGTCAATTTTTTTTACATTTAAATATCAAAAATCTATCGAACTTTCGAAAACTCAGAAAAATCCAGACAGCTCTCCGATACGTTCTCAGAAAATATTCTCATACTAACACTAAATTGTCCAACCCCAAATTTCAGTTCAATAAACTTCGATATTATTATTGAATTTAAAATCAGTTATTTACTCTCTAGATCTGTCTGTCTTTGAGCCACTGTAACCAGCTGTGAAAAATAATCCAAATTCTTAACCACAACATTTTGTTATTGTTCAACCAGACTGGTGGCTGAGAATTGTCACACCAAATCAAAGTATAGGTTACTACGGCATTCTAAACATTTATTGCTACATTTTGTCATAAAACGACAGACAAACAAACAAATCATAAAAAAATAACAAACGGTAAGGCAATGAATTGAAACAAAACACAAGAGAATAAAGAAAAAACCTCTATAAGAAAAAAACACCAACAGTTGACAAATATTGCAAAAAAAGGGAGAATCTCCAGAGATAATGTCGAAAAAAGGAAAACGATGAAACTCAGTCAATATGTGACAAATGTGGTTTATACATTTTTTTTCTATCGACGACACCAAAAAAGTTCCACAAACAAACATTTTTGACAACATACTCGCGCACGGCACCCTTAACTGTAACTTAAGTAAGCCCTGTACGTTCGGGTAAATTGTGTTATGATGAAAAACCCCAATTTTATTTTTTTGACATAGACAAAATGTCTAACGTCGGTCGGTCGTTTGTTTGGGTGACAAAATACAATCACCTCTCATTCGCCACCACCATCATCAGTAACCAATTTTGAAATATAATCTATTCTACTGATGCTATTGCCAAAGCTGATTTTGTGGTAAAGCTGGAAAAAAGGAGAAGAGACATCGACGAGGATGATGATGAAAAGCCAGAAATAATACCACAATAAATGTACAATATTTTGTTTTTTTTTTTTTCTCTAAACACCGACTGACACCGACCCGACCAGCTAGCATCAAAAGATAAATAAGCCAATATGTAGAAATATATTTTTTTTGCTCGCCTTTTTTTCATAAATTTTCTTGCGGTTTTTCTTTTTTTCTTCGCTTTGTTTTGCTTATTGTTGACAGCCTTAAATTAATCTGAAGAAAAATTATATCTAGACATTCTTATAAATGAAGTTTTAATGTTGTGATAGATGTTCACGCATTAAACCAGCAAAAAAAATTATATATTTTTTGTCTAACAGTTTGCAACTGTAACAAATTGCTTTCAACGCTCGGCATATTAGATTTGCATTTAACACGCAAATTGTTTCCATGATGCTTTATAATAATTGAAGCTTGTTGGGTATACAGACATAGTAATTCACTAAGAAAATGAGAGAAAATACAGAATGGAAATGACCCAAGTCGAACTGTGCCGATTATGTGATAGTCTATACAAATTTATGAACAATTTATAAAGGACAAGAGGTCCTAGAATTTTAGAGTACCGAATAATAAATTATTTATGGGTGATTAGAGGGCTACTACGTATATATTTCTGGCCAAAAAATAAACATTAGTGTATGCGTTAAATTATAGTTGTGATGTTTAAAATGACATTTTAATTGGAGCTATGCCTTGGTAAATTGCTGCTAGGAAAAAATAAATATTAAACTATAGCACAATGAACCTTTACGGAATCTTCTATAGATAACAAAGTTCTCAAAAGCTTTGTTAGAGATGGAGGACTTCTCAACACATTTTCAAAATATGGAAATATGGTCCTTTGGCAGATCTTTTAAGATGGAAGCCGACTTTTCTATATTGAAGTCCCTATAAACCGGGTTTCTTTGGGAAGAGGGTCAATTTTCTGGTCTTCAGTGACTTTTCTATACTCATATGCACTCTGTTGGGACTTAGTTGGCCTATTGATAGAAACACCCTCGAATATATTCTTCGTAAAGAAGTTTTTTTTTATAAATATAAGACTTCTGAACACATTTTCTGTTTAGCAGATCGTTTAAGATAGTTTCCAACTTTTCTGTATTAAAGTTCCTTCTACGAGTCTTCATTGGCTTTTCTATTGGTAGGATGCCTCCTAAGGGGTTTTTTTTTGTTTTTGTGGGAAAGGGGGTCTATGTTTGGGTCTTCAGTGGCTATTCTATACTCAAATACTCTCTGATGAGACTTCATTAGCCTATTAATAGGAACCCCAAATGTCGTCTTTCGAACGAAGATCCTTCAATAGGTCCTAGCAGCGTAGCTGCTATACTTAAAATGTAGAAACATTTTTTTAGAATGAAAACTTCTCAATATCTCAAACATATCTTCTAAGAGTAGAAGACATGCCCCTACTACGAATATTACGTGGGCCTTAGCAACGAATCTGCTATAGTTTCCCTAGAGTGGGCCCTCAAATAATCTTCTTTAGATAGCAAAATTTAGATTTTTTTAGATGGAAGACATTTCAATGAATTTTTGAAATTAAGAGATCTTTTGAAATTAGAAGACAACTATGATCCTACTACGAATATTTAGTTGGCCTAAGCAACTAATCAATTAAAAGTCCCTACAATGGACACACAAAAAATTTACTTTAGATAGCAAAATTTTGATTTGTTAAATGGAAGACATTTCAGTGAATACTTAAAATATAAACGACTCTTTAAGGGGTCTTGTGAAGGTAGAAGACAACTATGCCTCTACTACGAATATTTTTAAGGTACTTCTATTGAATGGAAATTTCTAAAGTCTCTTCTTTAGAAAGATGGGTCTTAAGCCACTCTCTTAAATATTAAAAATCTCTTCAACGGCTTTAGTGTTTTCTTTGACATGCGGGTTCATCATTGGGACTTCAGCGATTTTTATGTAGTCAAAGACCCTTACGGTGGGCCTACAAAGATTCTTCTCTAAATAAAAAAAAAATACTTAGAGAATTTTTTTAATGTATATGTCCATTGATAGAGTCTCGGGGATTATTCCATCATTGTTTCCTTAGCGACTCATTTTTATTAAAAAAATCCCTCAAGGGACTTTAAGTAGATTACTCCTCAACGGTTTCATCTAAAATAAGATGTCCGGTAGTAGCCTTCGCAGCATTTTAAATCCGAAGCGGTAGAAATTTGGCATATTTTGTCCTTGGTGGATAAAATACTTCTTGACAAAAGAATAAAAAAATAGCAGTATAAGTTAATATTTCGCCGAACTACGCCGATATTAACGTATCGGCCAATTTTTAAATTTTCCAAACTGACAGTAAGTAATATAGAATTTTGTAAGAAGAAAAAATCTGCTGACAGACAATTGCATATTCCCAATCAAATACCATGTTCTGGTACATTGGATGTGGAACTCATGAATCTCATTTCGGACTTAAATATTACCCTTCCTTACTATGTTCATATTTGTAGTTCATATTTAAAAATGCTCTACATAAATGTGGATAACACTTGGTAACAACACCTAAAACCATACACACAAAACAACAGCAATAGTGGTGGTCATAATTGTATAACAAACAATAAACATTTCATATGACAACAACAAAAGCAATAACAATGCAAAACTACAAACTATTTTTACACTTTACGCAAAGGACAATAGCATGATGATGTTTAACATGCGGAGCAAATAAATAACTACGAGTACAAATGATATATTTAAACAATTCCAAAAAATAGGAAGCCACACCTTCCTAGATAAACCTAAAAATAAAACACAAAACAACAACAAACAACATTCTACATCCATGTTCTACAACAACCAAAAAATAACAACAGTTCTATATATATACATGCAATTTTTTTATGTACCATGGTAATAAATGATAATAAAACCTACTGTTAAATTATACTTTAATGATTATAATATTTAAATTATATTATCATATATCACACACAAAGCAAAAACAGACAGGCCGACAAACGCCACACACACACACACTCAAACATTGGTGTATATATTACACTCACAAATGTTTTGCCGTTTTTACCAAATTTACCGCAAATTAAAAGCCAACGAATATTACCGAAAATTTATCCCATTTTTCTGGCACAAAACACCGAAACAAACCGCCTCAAAGCATACCATAACTATTACGCTTTTATAATTGACTATATACCAGAGGAAACCGCATTAGACAGATAGATATACCAGATACCACCGCCATCACCGATTATATTCGAAGACAACTCAACTCAAATTCGAAATGGTTGTTGATGGAATGACGGCGCTATGGTTGAGTTTTGTTGATGTTGTTTTTGTTGCTGTTGTTTTTGATGGCCTTAACTAATAACTTGTATTTATGGAACAGTGGTATGAAAGAGAAAATATTAAAGGAGAAAAAAGGACTGAATGAACTCCAAAAAAAAAAAAAAAAAACTTTAAATAGATCAAAAAACCCTTCGCAATATACCCATGGGGAGGTCAAGGGGACCTCTACGTATTAAAAGACTCATTCTAAAGATATAAGTCACTCATGAGAAGTTCTCCCACTTCTTTATATGAATTTAATATTGACGCATATTTCGTGCCTTTAATATGCTTTGTAAATTTTTCTAGAAACCCCAGATTTGTATCAGAACCTAAAACAGATTTTTACAAAATATCGGATATCTCATAGGGGATATCTCAAAAGATATTCTACAGAAGAGATTTTCTATACAGGACCTCTATTACAGACAGAACGACTTCCAAGAGTCCTACTACCAAGATAAGACCTGCGGAGAAGACTGGTACAAAAATAACAACGGAAGACATCTCAAGAGGTATTTGTTGAAATCATACTTCTCAGTGAGCCTTTTTTAGATATAACATTTCTCAAGTGGTCTTATAAATAAAATTTTCTAATAGGTCTTCAAACTAACATGAGACCTTTCATGATGATTTCAAGGAGTCTTCCATGGGTATGACTTTTTGTGGAAAGAAGGTCTGCGAAGAGTTCTCTTACAGTTTGAAGAGGTTTCGTATAGCCAAATAATCCACTAAAGGGGCCTTTAATGCCGATAAGACCTATCTTAAAGCGATTCTTCATTAACAGACTATTAATTAACGATTTGTGTGTATGTAGAAGGCCAGTCCGTAGTTCTTTTGTATATGACAAATCTTTCAGCGGATCTTTTGTGGAGGATCTCAGGAGGAGATCTATGGATACCTTTATCATGAGGCCGTAGGAATGAGATCTCTTATTAGATCTTAAAACTAACCATACCAATCTAGGTTGTTCTTCAGACATTAAACCTCTCATGATGATTCCAAGGAGTCTGACTATTTTGTGGGAAGAAGGTCTGCCAAGTGTTCTCTTGTAGTTTGAAGAGGTTTTCTATAGACATAATAGCCCTAAAGAGTCCTTCAATGGTGTTAAGACCTTATGTGGTTATTTTATAAACAGGCGATTAATCGACGACCTTTTTTGTATACACAAGGTCAACTCCATACATCTTTTGTAGGCGATGTGCCTTTCAGCGGATCTTGTATGGATAAAAACCCTTAAGGGAACCCCCCCCATTCTCAATTTTTTATTTTTAAGATTTTAAATGGGCTGGTAAATGAATACCAATGCTTGTTAAGGTTTGTAACTTTGCACATATATATTTGAAGATTTAAAGAGGAAGAAAAATAATTTACAAAAAATTTTTGTTGTTGTCTTGTTGTTGTTTTTGGTGATTAAAGAAAATCCTTATTTTTGATGGCGGGCATGATAACTCCTCACTGGAACATCGGAATCCGAAAATTCCAACGGTATTAGAAAGAGTACATGTCTGGCTCTCGTATGAACTAGGATTATTGACTTCGCTCTAAATTTAACGAAATGGCGGACCTTTGAAAAAATATTTTTGGAAAATCGCCGATTTTTGACCAAAAACCAAGGTAAAAAATAAGGAAGATCTTCACCTATTGGCTTTATCCTAGTTCATACGATAGCGATACACTCACAGAGAAACGTGTAAAAATTTGGAATCGATTGGGTTATTAGTTTTTGAGATATCGTGCCCGCCATTCGCAAAAGAGAAAAACGCGTTTAAAGTTTGAGAAGCCCTTTAGCCGTCACCTGATGCTGACACAATCAATCGGCTATATTTTCAAGAGTTCTTGAGATTTTCACTTGAAATTTTGTAGGGACATTCTTGAATTAGTGTAGATTCGAATTAAATCAAAAAAAATTTTGACCCCGAGAATCCCTTAAGTAGATGTGCTTTTGATATGGACACTATAATGTGTGTTTGCAATAGTTATCAAACCATCAAGGGGCTTGTTGAATATTTTTTTTAAGTCTTCTACAAATAAAAGCTTTCTACGAAGCCTCCACCCTATCACATGGTTTTAAGGCATTAAAGCCTCCTCAATAGGTTGTTTGTTGGCAGGAGAACCATTAATGGATTTTCTATACTGATAATACTCCATAACAAGTTTTTTTTCTATATGGGAGCTCTCTCATAAGAACTTCTGCATAGAAGACCCTTCAACGGATTTTCCATCGATGTGCCTTCAGTGATGTATTTAAAAGTCCCTTCAAAGAGTCTTATGTGACTGTTTCATTAAATAAAAGCGAAAGATCTCCACCGGGTCCTCGGTGTATCTGCTACCTTTAGAATACCTTATAGAGTGACTTCAAAGAATCTTCTGTGGCCAGAAAAACTCTCAAGAGGTTTTGTTTCTGATAGAGGACTTCTCACGGGTTATGCAGAATACAAACGGCCCTTAGAACGATATTTTAAGATGGAAGATGCAATTTATATGTAAAAACCCTTTTACTAGTCTTTAGTGGTTCTTATATGAATAGGGGACCTCTTAAGTATTTTCTTTGCGAAGAGGTTCATTGCATAAAGAACTTATCAACAGATTTTTATAGAAAAACTCTTAAGAGTATTTTTTGGGAGAAAGGGCCCTCAGCTAAACATCTATGCTCAAAAGCCAATACAGCTGACCAACAAATATTTTTCAGTAAGGGGACCCTTATAGTTACATCTTTGAATAAAAGATTTCTAACGAACGGACATATAAGTATGGTCGACAGGTCTTGTCGGTCTTTAATTGATAACATATACCTCAAGATATATATTATTATTATTTAGAAGAATTTTCTATGGTCAACATTGTCCTTGGACATATCATTAACATTTTATTAACCTTGCCACAGTACATCCCCGTCACCCCAGCTGGACGGACTGCTGGTCAGTAATCTTCAATTCCAAAATGATAGAATAAAATGTCAGTCAACTGACGCCTGAGATAATACAATGAAAGGCGGCAAATTGCGTTTTCTTCTTGGTTTTGTTTGTTTGTTAGCCATTCAGCCAGCTTCTATCATGGCTTGTCGTTCAATTTATTTGAGTTTTTAATCCATTCATTCAGCTATTCAGTCAGTCATTCGTTCATTCATTCTCTCATTCACTAACTGACAGGCAACAAACAAAATGTAGCCTTAAGCCTGTCAGCAGCACTTCAAAGCTAACTCAAAGTTTAGTAAAATTTGTCGGGATAACCAAGAGATATAGAGAGAGAGGGGACTACAACATTAACAATAACAACAACAACAAAACGAACCGCCTTAACCCAATCATATAACACTTGGTTATAAAAATGGTCCAATATTTAAAGTTGATCCGGCTGTAAGTGCGATATAACCAGCCACCATTGATGTTGTTGTTTTTGTTGTTGTCGTTGCTGCCACCAAATGTTAATGCAGATACCAGTCGCTTAATACTGCTGCTGTTCATACATATCTATAGAAAACCAAGCAGCCACTTAATTTGCTTAAAGGCTGGCGGTTTTCGGTATGGTTTGTTAGTTTTTTGTTGTTGTTGCTGCTGCTGTCTTTTTTTTAATGCTTGCTTTAATATTGTTGCGGTTTGGCATAAGCTTGGGTTGTGAGTTGGGTTTGGTTTTCGTTGCTGTTGTAGTGTTTTTTTTTTTTCGAAACAAAGTGCCGCTTGCTTGGCGCTATTTTTGAACCTCCTGGAATTTTTTTTGGCTACCAAGTATTGTAGCTTGTTGGTTTCTTTGCGCCTTTGTGGTACACTAGTTTTTGCTGATGCTTGGAAATGGTAATCTTTAATGTCTTTAGTAGTTTTTTTTCGGCAAAGTTTTCCTTTAAGTAATTTAAGTTTTTATTGAATTTGATATACCATCACCCATATATGTCAATGCAAATTTAGATAATTTTCGCTAAAGAGACAGGAAATTGCTGTTAAGTGGCTATGTTGAAAGAATGTAGTGGTGGGGAGATATGTATGTGGAATTGAATTAATTGTGGTTAGATGAATAGTTGGTTTGGAGTGTTTCGATAAGAATTTCAAATATTTAGAAATAGTTGTTAAAATGACGAATCGGTCTCATGGTGGAGTTATAGTGGGAAGGGGGTTATTAAAAAACAGTACTCAGAAAAAAAAAATTGATGGAGAATATTTTTTTCCTTATACCATCCTTCTAAAACGACATCTTGTGGGAAAAATGGGTAAAAACTGATAATAAGTACGATTTTAACACTATAATGATTTTTTGATTTCTTAAGATTTTTGACGTTTAGGCTTATTTTTAAGTTTTAGTCTATTCTGAGACCTATAGTAAAATATTATGGCGAATATTTCTGTAGAATATTCTGAACACCTTTAACCCAGTTTCTAATGAGTTTTCAATTACTTCTGGAAAAGGGGACCAAAAAGATACCTTCAATGAGTCGGTTGAGAGTTAAAGTTGTATACCAAAATATTCCTCGATATTTTATCAGTAATATTCCGAAGACACTATATACCTAAAATGCAAGGATTTCAAGAAATCATAATTCGAAAATTGTCAAAATTCTTGAAAAGGGGGAATATTGCCTCCTTGTTAGGTTACCCCCGACGTAAACTTTCAAAAAGCCGATACACGTGTCTTCTTTTTTATTCCCTATTTCATCTAATCTGTTAAAATATCCCCGTAATTATTTTGTGTGTTGCACAGTGGTATTAATATTGATCCAATTTTGGGTACCCATCTTTATGTACACCCCATTTTCCGGTAGTTTTGGAATTTGGGTACGTTTTTCATCCGAATTTAATGTCATATTTTTTCTTCTAATTTTTAGAAAAAAAATGACCAATATCGGCCCATAATCAGGTATAGTCCCTTTATCATAATCATATCATAATGTTTTTCAAACAAGTTGGCTCAAATTTATGTTGATATTTTAAATATCAGTCGATCTTTGGGTACCCATATAAGGGTTCAACCCCTTTAAAGGTATTTTGATGTTTATAGCATCACAAAGTTGATGTAATTTGGTATTCCGGGATCTTGGTGGAATATCACATCATCACAGAACACTTTCAATATAAGGCCATGTTTCTGCATAGCCACCAGCCATAGGTCACGCATTATTTGCAGTATGCTCAAAGTCCTACCCTATGTTTGCAGCCTAATTGACTTAGTATTATATTTTTTCCTGATAGAAAATTTACACGCCCAATAAAAGTGCCGATCGATTTAAGATATTTTGAATGTCCACCTCGACCTAAATGAATAATTGCTTCACAGAATATTTCCAATATAAGTTTCAAGTTTCTTCATAATCCCCCATCACGGGGTCATGCCATTTTCTCCTGATAGTAATTACCATAGTGTCCATTTAAAGGTCCAACTCGATTTTATTTCACTTCATTGTGGAGGGTAACAAATTTCACACGGCCGAATTTTCAACAAAAATGTCTTTGGGCCTGTCAGCAATTAACCACATTTTCGGATTCTCAATAGCTAATATTGGTCCTATCGAAAATATCACTACAGGTCAATTTTATACATAGACCCATAATATCGGGCCGACCCATTTCAGATGCTCAAGTCCATTTAAATTAATTTAAATGGATATAACTTTAAATGGATATAACTTGAGTAATCACAGGATATAAGACTTCCTGAAATATATAAGACCACCCTGAAATATATGGAGTTAAGTCATTTTTCACATAGATACAAAATTATAAGACCATCGGAATTTGTTGGTTTCTCATGCTTGTGTCATGTCGAAAATAATGACATATTCTTAAAAATATTATACTTATGTAATTATAATTTTCATTTTCCAAAATCTTCCCATAGTATTAACGAAAAACGAATTATATTGTTTCCACTTGAAATGATTAATTACACTGAAACCCAAATCTAATTAATATATTTAATTGATTATAAAATTTAATTTACTCATGTACATGGCAGATGTCTTAATTTTTATGTTGAAAAAAAATATATCCTTATTCTTGTTAATCCGCAATCATCTTTAAATTGTCACATTAATTGTGTACAAAAACCATTCACAGACCGAATGGCAATCTTATAATTTTTCACATGTGCAGCTTAAATGAGGCATGTCGAAATGAAATGAAGTGCAAATTTCAAGACATATTAATCAGCAAAACCTGTACAGATGAACAGACACACGCATATATTCACATATATAAAATACAACATATATAAAATACAACATATATGTCATACAACAAATGACATGGTGGCTTATGAATGCAATAAATTAATCCATACACAACTTCAAACCGAACATGCATACATCCATCCATACATAGCAACATAAGTATGGCAAATAAACTTAAGTAGTTATGGTCGTCGGTATGCAAATGTGAAATTATAGAAATAATTTTGTGTCATTTATTTTTGTATTGCCTGATGTTGTTTGTTAGCTGCTGCTGTTGTCGTTGTCATACTTGTTGTTGTTGTTGCTGCTGTTAGTATTGCTAATGCCAACGCCTTAACGGCAAGAAAACTCATCAGCACCATCGTCATCATCACCATCATTCGCATAATCATCAACAGCCGTGTTGTCTGTTGTCTTCTGCCAATTTTCTTGTTCTTGTTGTTGTTGCTGTGCTACTCCAACAGCTTGGCAAGATCTTAATCTATGTCTCAAAAGATTGATACTCACTTAAAGTCATACATATGTCGGTAATGATTTACTCATTGGATTGACAGACCTGTAGACAGGGGTATGAGTCAATTTTGTGGGGTGGAATTGTTGAAGTGCCGAGGAAAGGTGGAGGGGAGCCCCACTGACATGAACATAAGAAAATTTCCTTCCACATACTATGTCATAAACTAGATATGACAAATATTTAAAGCCCAATGGCAGGATACAAATTGGCACAATGGGGAATTTATTAAAATATATACACGTTATTTAAAATTTCAAACAAAATTTCCAAATTTTTATTAAATACAAAAAAAAAAAGAAAAAAAAAACAGGACATGTATTTATTATTACGAATACTAATGCAAGTAGAAAAGTATTCGTCGGTCACCTTAATATTTTTGACCATCGGCATAGTATATAATATTTTGTGAAATATGTTGGAATAATTTTGTCATAGTGTTTTATTTTAAAAATTCACGAACAACAAAAATCCCTTGTGTCTTATTAAAAATCCATATTTGTACATACATTGTATTTCATATACATACATATAGATATATGTTTTTATATTTGCAAATGTTTTGTGGATTTTTTTTACTATCTTTTTGTGTTTTTAAAATGTATTTAGTTATTACAAGTTGTTTTCAAAATTTGTTGAATATCTTTTTATCCCAGGTATAAACTCAAAATATTGTATATAAAACCAATGTACCTTTGATAGAAAATAAATAAATAAAAAATAAATGTTTTGTGAAATGACTTCCCCGTCTGTGTGCTGGATATGTGTCAGAAGAAGCAGTAGGATAAACAACAGCAACACAATCTATCCAAAACAACTACATGATAAATTCGTATATGTTATCGATTCCGCTTTTCTTTAACTTTGCAATTTACCTACCTTCATGTCCCGTCCCTGCACCTTCCTCCCTCCCACTCTCTTTCATTGGTGTATATATCATGAATTTAATGTAACACATGGATCGAAGTGACAAATTGGCAGCGACAAGTGATGTTTATACTGTTGTCGTATGTCACAGCGACAACTGTTGTTGACATTTAAGAGAATTTGTTTTCTTCATTGTGAAATTGTAAGCATCAACTTGTTTCCCGGCTTTTCGTTTGGGTGATGACTTTCTCTGTTGTTGATGTTCGTCTTTCCTGGTATTTTTTTGTTGTTGTTGTTGGTGTTCTTTGATTCCCGGTGTGCATAAAGTTGTATACATGTGAACATATGTTGGATAGCTGGGTGGTTGGATTTCATATGTGTACATTTGGGAAGGATATTGATTATTTGGCTTAAGCTTGAAAACAATCATACATCTGAACATAATTTTAAATTTAAACTTGGACGAGGATAGGTCGTGGGAAAATAGGTAATATAACTCCTTGTCGAATTATGGCATTTTGTGATCCTGAAAGTCTCTAAAATATCAGGATGGGAAGAGATCAGAACATATACGGGTTTATAAAAATTATGTTACAATGTCTAATCGACACAAAGATTAGGAATGTGTTTTCATGTTTCAAGCAATATAAGGTCACGAGTTCAGGTTTTTTTATTTTCTATTATACTTGAAAATAACTACGACTTCGATATAATGAAAACATCCTTTACTAAAGCAGTGTCTGTTGCAATGTGTATTCGAAAAATTTATAATGGTTTACTTTAAGCCGATTGGGCAAGGATACTACCCCATCCTGATAAGGACAAATATTATGACACCAATGGCAAAAGAAATCGATGAAGTGAAAATTGAAATTGTTCAAAAACTAGTCCATTTAAGATAACTAGGGGAATAAATTAAACCCAGTCCTATTGTCGGTAGAAGTCTCTGTCGGAATGTTTATTGGAGAAGTTGATAATTATTTAAGTCCATAGACCAAGGGTACCTTTAAATCCCGTTAAGGGAAAATTTTGACTTCAACTCTTAATTTAAATATAAAAAAAACGACCACAAGACAGATGAAATGAAAATTGAAACCATTTAAAATCTATCCCCATTAGCGCCACATAGGACAAAATATATATCCCTCACATGGAAGAAAAATATAGACCAATAAGTCTATCCTAGTACCTCAGGTGGGTATTTGAGGTAAACATGCATTCCTAAAGGACTATCGGCAGTTCTATTGAATCCAACATCTTCAAACCCAATGAAGCTCCTTTTTAATACACGAAGTCTCGTCGATTAAAAATGCGAACGGGACCCTTAAAGCATTTAAACTTATGGGGAATATAAATCAGGGTCTAAAAATAGTTTAGAGCTTCAGGAAAAATTTGGCCTAGGGCTATCGACCGTTCTATAGAATTCAACATCTTGGGATCCAATGAGGCTCCTTTTCAATACACGAGATATCGTCGATTAAAAAAGCGAACGGGACCATCAAAGCATTTAAACTTATGGGGAATATAAATCAGGGTCTAAAAATAGTTTAGAGCTTCAGGAAAAATTTGGCCTAGGGCTATCGACCGTTCTATAGAATCCAACATCTTGGGATCCAATGAGGCTCCTTTTCAATACACGAGATATCGTCGATTAAAAAAGCGAACGGGACCATCAAAGCATTTAAACTTATGGGGAATATAAATCAGGGTCTAAAAATAGTTTAGAGCTTCTGGAAAAATTTTATATGGAATTAAGTCAGGCCACGTATCGAAAATGGAGCAGTATGCTTATATAGGTGCTATACAAAATTTAGACCCCATATATTCCATTTTCAATACTAAATAATACCTTGTACCACAGTGTGGTGAAGGGTATAAAAATTCGTTGGAGAAGTGGCAGACACAATTTTATTCTGATACCAAATACAATCTTCTATAAATACTTTGGGAGGAACAGAATTAATATCCGAGATGGTCAGCCGGGAATACCAATTTTACTGAAGTCGGGAACTGACGTGGGAAATTACTTGACTCCGACTAATAACAAAACAAAATAGTTTCAAAAAACTTTTCCAATGTAATTTTACTTGGACACACGTGTCCTTATAATAAGAACTAGAAAATTTCCGAGTTCGATTGGAAAATAATTCAGGGCCAAGCCAATATGTGGGAAACCTGTGACTTAATATTTGAAGATTCCGAAAATTTAACGTTCAGATTGCATACTCTAAATATCAGACTGAAAGCATTTCATTGGAAAATTGCGGCAAGGTCCCTAAAACTTATAGTTCTCTACAGTTATTTTACAGGGCGACTCTACTCCGGACAAACCTCTATCCAAAATAAACTTTTGGAGATTTATTTGAATGAACAATTGTTTGTTGTCGAATACGGAGTTGGGCTTAAAACATGTGGACAGAGTTTTAGTAAAACCAAAAATATATCATTTTTCCAGTTTAGTTGAATACAAATTACAATTTCTGGCCTCCACAGTGTCCAAGCAAAATATTATACACGAACTACCTTGTCAGGTAGTTGTATTATATATATTATTACCAACATTATAATTACTATTTCATATGCCAAAGACTAGTTGATATCCAAGTTTTTTTTTATATCTGACGATAGCACCCGTGACCATTCAAAACGATCTGCCCTGGAACCATAAATAATAGATTTTAGTACCAACCATATAGGGAAAGTCCATTTCAATTTCGTAAAGCCAAAGTCATTGACTTGATATTTTACAGGCCGCATATAGATTAGAATTCAAACACCTTTTTACAAAAACGACGTGTAGTGTTTAATTATTGTAATTTAATATTATAATTCAATAACACGTATACGCTTCATTGAATCATCTTATTAATATTTATCATACGCCTTGTGACACTTGTATAAAACTTCTTTAATATTGTTCTGTATTTTATTTATTTTGTTAAATACAAAAAATATTCCCAACAAGTAATATTCCCACAATTTAAAATGTTTATTGCTTTATAACACCCCCTTGGTTAATTCATGGAACACCAATGGAGAGTTGTTTTGCACAAGGAAAAAAACACACACACACACCACAGACATGAATTACAAATTCAAACAACGTTACAGAATTTTTAATTTATTTTCGAAACAGACATTGTTTGTTTTTTTTTCTTACAAAATACCCAGTCACGTACTGCACAAACAATTTCTGTTTAAATTTTCAACAATTGACTGCATTCAATTTCTGATTAACTTTGTTTTATATTGCCTACCCTCGTATAGAATTTTCCTATATATGGACATAAAGATTTCGTGAATGTAAACTCTAAACCATGATGAAATTTAATCAATTACATTGCCCATGTCATTGTTCGCCTTGTTATCCTTATTATGTGTGGTAGACACACACACATACACACACTCTCATTTAAAGGTCTCCTTTTCATCAAACTTCTCATCATCACTTTTTCGCTTGCTGTACTCAAGAACAAAAGGATTAAAATGTTAAGTGTGGGAGTGTCAGAGCGAAAAAATGTGTCTTTGTTTATGTGAAAAAAAACAACAACAATAACTACAACGAAAAAAGGGATGCGTGATTTTTTCCCAGATGCTGGCCGGGAGACTGTGATAAATGTTTTTATTGACGTGCGTAAATATTTCATGTGATAATTTGGTTTGAGTTCGTTTTATGGTTAAATGTAATATTTTTATTGACTTATAACATTCTGAGGGCTAACATTTGTTTTTGCTTTTTTTATTGAGATTGTTTTTTGGTATGAGGCTGATTATGGTGTTGGGGGTGAAGTTGGGGTTGTAGTGTTTAGGATTGAAATGATAAGACCATGACTCTCGGTCACGTTTTTTACCAAACAATATCATCAAGTAAAAATCAACAGCAGTTACGCCTTCTTTCACATTGTCATTAAAGTGTTGTTATTTTTGCATTAATGACTATTGAGGAAGAGGATGGGGTTATAGGAATTACGATGTGTAAAATAATGTTTTTTTTTTTTGGAAATTTTTACAATCCAGGATAAACATATTTTTTTTTAAATTGAAATATTAAAAAGAAGCTAGCGAATGCTCTTCAAAATATATTCATGTTTTTATATTACCAAAAATCTAAAAGTGATTTTTTTAAAAAATCTTAAGACTCACAATAGCATTCCAAATATTTTATACAACAAATACATTAATACTTACATATATAAAATTGTCATATATTTTCCCACCAAAAAATTTTTCTACAAATTCGTTTTATTTTCCCAGAAATTTAATTTTACTTGTAATGGAAAAGTATGATTTGAAAACGCACACATGCATAGGGGAGAGGGGGGCACCTTTGAACGTGGGGCACCTTTGAACAGCGCTCATAAAATCTTGGTTTAATATTTTTCCGACCCGCAACCACATTTTTGTATATGGCAATCTTGTTCTCTATATCCGTAAACCACTTTGGCTTGCTTTTTCAGTTGTCGAAAAATTGTGCGTGGGTGACCATGTTTTCTCAGTGTCATTGTAAACTTTTATTCATTTGGTTGTAAGGGCGCAGGAAGAATTCTGTGATAGTTTTCTTTCGTCAAACAAATTTTTTGCATTCCATCAATCATTTTAAACATAATTAATGTAATTTCTTTCAAATATATTTATTACAAAAAAAGTTATTTTAAATTTCCGTAAAATGCCATGGGTGGGGCACCTTTGAACATGCACATTAAACTCGAGAAAAAAAAGAGGTTTTTAACTTTTGGCTTCGATTTCTAAAAATTTCAAATGGGCTAATAAGATCACGAAATTAACTGTGTTTTTCACTATATTAATTTTTGTTTTTAAGTCATTTTATGTTTTAA
The DNA here is from genome assembly GCF_032173495.1 of Musca vetustissima. Classification (NCBI taxonomy): domain Eukaryota; kingdom Metazoa; phylum Arthropoda; class Insecta; order Diptera; family Muscidae; genus Musca; species Musca vetustissima. The sequence continues at coordinate 86,258 of NW_026879778.1, read as the reverse complement.
TAACTTTTGATCTAAATTTTTTAAATTTTGAACATTTTTTATATATTTTTTAATGAATAAATGCATTTCTGATATGTATGAATAAAATACATATATATTTGAACATAAACACTGTAAAAAACCATGTCGTTCAAAAATGCTAACCCGTGTTCAAAGCTACCCCCCTGGGGGGCAGTTTTGAACACTTTGAGTTCGCCCATTAAAACAGTAATAAAATATATTTATCAAGCTTATAGTATGTCATATGTATATTCATTTTAAAGGTTACATATGTACCTATTAGTTAAAATTTATAAGAAACCAAAAATTATAAAATAAAAAATTTTATAAGGCTTGAAAGCAAAAAGTGTTCAAAGGTGCCCCCCTCTCCCCTACATATTTTTCACAAGAATTGAAATGTTTTTTTTATATAACAAATATTTGGTGTTAATACAATTGTCCTTTGGGCGTTCATGTCGTCAGTATTTTTATTATTCATGTATGACACCCAGACACATGGGTATATTTCACGCACATACACTCACATAAGTACTATATATGTGTAAACAAATGTTACTCACACATGCACAATGACAACAGCAACACCTGTGCGGAGGAGGGTGTGCAAATATTGTTGTTGCTGCCTTTTTGGTATTAGTTAAAAAGTATTGTGACAAGTGTAACAACATTGCATTGAATTTCCATGGAAAACCAACAAACCCAACCCAATCCTTGGCCAGCCGTGTCTATCATACCTGTCTAGGAACAACAACAGCAACAACGACAACGAAAAAATCAAAATAAATATTTTCTCATATGTCTGCATATTAAATGAACACATAAACATAAATCGCATTAAGCTATGCTAGAAAATCACAACAACCATGACCATCATTCAGATGTCATTCATTTTCATTGTGCATGTATGTGTTGTATATATTTTGTTGTTGTTGGATTCTTATTTGTAAAGTGGAATAAATTTTCTGTAGGAATATTTATTCAGTAATTTTAGTATGCGTGTATGTGTGTGGTATTACTTTATCTTTAGCAATGGAAATTTTGTATTGTGACAATGTTGAGTGGAAATTTTCCATATGAATTTTGAAAAATATATTACGCATATACATATATACACATGTATGTACGGAATAATATTAAAATCAAATAAAAAAATTGTAAAAACTACTTCTAAAAAAATTTAGCATCAAAAAAATCTTCAAAAATTTCAATTCTTTAGATTTTTTTTTTAATTCCTGCTGTCCCATAGTGTGGGAAACATTTATTTTTAGAAATCCATTTAATTTCAATCGTTGTGCAAAATTTCATGTTAATCGGACAAACATTATGAGTTTGGTGCACCATTTATATAAAATCGGACGAATATATGGACTTTGGTGAACTCTTTACCTAAAGTAGGACGAACATATATATAGGAGCTATATCTAAATCTAAACCGATTTTCACGAAATTGAACACACATTGTTCTAGACTTCATTCAGTACATTAAGCCTAATTTCGTGCAAATCGAAGGATATATAGAGACTTTGGTGCACTATTTACGTAAAATCGGACGAAAATATATATGGGAGCTATATCTAAATCTGAACCAATTTTTCCCAATTTCAATAGGGTTCGTCCTTGGGCCAAATAAATGTGCTGTGCCAAATTTCATCCAATTTGAATCAAAAATGTGACAATTTAAAATGGATAGACGGACATGCATAAATCGACTTAAAAGGTGATTCTATGCATATTCTCAAAAGGAACCATGGGTCTATCTCGATTATTTTTGCCTGTTACAAACATATGCACAAAGACATAATAACCTGTAACACAGTGTGGTGAAGGGTATAAAAATCCACGATCTTTAACAAATATTTTTAAAATAATTCAAGCTCAGATAGCTCTTTAAATATTATTTTTTAATTTCACGCTCTCATTTTTTCAAAGTCACAATCCCATTGCTCTAATGATATTTTTATTATATTTTTAAGCTACACTCTGATGATCCTTAAAATCACAATTGGGTCTATAAAAATATTCTAAATCCTCAATTTAATAGTCCTTAAATTGCCCTAGAATTTTTTTAATCCACGATCTGCTTGTTCTTTGCAAAAATATTTTTTTGTTACGATCCACAATCTGCTAATCGAATATTTTTTCGTGGTATCCACAAACTGATAGTCCTCGAATAATGTTTTTTCTCAATATATTATTCCTCAAAAAATCGATGCCCTTTTTTGCTTCTTGAAAAAAATATTCATTAAAAATACGCGCCTTGTTTTGTCTTTGAAAAAAATATTCTTAAAATTCCACACCTTTATTAAAAATTGAAAAAGTATTCAAGTTTTAATTAGTTTTTGGTTTGGTCCTTAAAAAATATTTTTTAAAAAATTCACATCTTGTTTTGGTCCTTGGAAAGATATTCTTTAAAAACCACGAATTTATAAATATTTGAAAATTGTATTCTTTAAAACCCAAGTCAATACTATGGTCTTTAAAAAACAATCTTTTAAAACTTTGGCCGTGTTATAGTCGACTTGATAGTTCTTGAAATAAAATATTACTGAGAAAATATCCTTGAAAAAATATTCTTAAAAATTCCTCGCCTTCATAGCGATGATCTTTGAAAATAAATATTCTTAAACAATTCCTTGCCTTGAAAGTTCTTTAAGTAAGTATTTTCTTGTTATAGTTCATTGAAAAAATATTCTTTAAAAAATCCAAGGACCAAAACCATTAAAAATATATTCTTAAAGACATTTTGTATGGGTCTTTGAAAAATATCTATTTAAAACATTCACGCCTTGTAGTTCCTTTACAAAAAAAAAATAGTCTTCTTAAAGTCCAGGTCTTGTTATGGTTTTTGACACAATATCAAATCCACATCCTGATAACCCTTTCAAAAATTTTCTTAAAAAAATCCAGCCACTTCAAGATATATATTCCATAGAAAATCGTCCACACAATGACAGTTTTTTGAAAAAAATATTTGCAATTTTGGCTCTGATATTGCTTGAAAATATATTCCTATTTTTTTTTATAAAATCCCCTATTCCATACCATATAATAACTTATTTCTTTCGTGTTGTATTTTTTTTTTTTTGTTTATTAATATTTTTGCCTCCATATGTTATAAATACGCACTCATATGTGAATGTTTATTAATCATGCAAGCCTTAGACGGGGTGCCTTTTATATAAATGAGGATATCGTATCGTAGATAATTGGTAACTATAAACAAAGGCGCGCTTTTAAATATTAATCAGTTTTCGTTCAACCATACCAAGATATGAGTGTGTGTGTGTCGAGTGTCAGACAGAGTGGGTTCAAAAAGTTCATCTGTGTATGTGTCTGATAGCATGTCTATTATTACAGACATATAACACATATTAATATACATATATACATATTATAGATATTAAGGATATGGAAATATGCATGACTATTAGAGAAATAGATAGATATACATTTATTTTTGCCATATTATCGCAAAAGCTTATGTTTGTTTATTGCCTACAATTTTAGTTTTCTTTCCATGTTAGCTATTTGTCTACGATTATGGTTTTGTTATGCGTTTCCTTCCATATCGTTGGTGTTATTGTTTTTGCTGCTGTTGTTGTTATTCTTGTAGGCATCATTAACACACCCATTAGGGTTAATGTGAATAGAACTATGAAACATATTATTGCCAATTCGTTCGCTATCATCATCATGTTTTTAATTAATAACAAATTACAAACATAACACCCTTTGACCCCGATATATAAACATTTTGGGAGTTGGAGAGAAATGAAAGCTCCATAAAATGTGTAATAGTTTCCGTTTCAAAAATATATATGCTTTTCTATTTGAAATGTTTTATTATTCCATGGTTTCATTGTCACATCAATTTAACTCACATATATATGGCTGCCATATATATGCGTATGACCTTTTTTGTGTACATTTTTCAAGAAAATTAACTACATTTCAACTTAAAGCCAATTTTAATATATTTTATGACATTTCACTTTTTTTGTGTTTTTTTGTTCTTCTCTTTATTTTGAAGTGCACTTATGTCGAACGCTCCGAAACAAAGAACAAGCATTTAGTGTCCTTGTGATAATTTACTTGTAGATTAAGTACAACGACAATCTTTCGCATTTTATGCAATTTGCACTATGAACTGCGTTAAAATCCTTGGCCCAAACTATGCGGGGTGGGGTGGTGAGAGAACGAATGAAAGAACAGAGAAGGACGAAGCGTAACTGTAGCAAATGGCATTTAAAGAACGCATGCTTAATGCGTTGGTAAAAGAAAATCAGTAACACAGTGGAGCGTGAAGTAAAATGCATTTGAATAAAACTAATTTTAAAAAACGAAAAAAATCGTATAGGGCTCTCTATAATATTTTTACTCTACACCTTTTATAAGTGTCGGAAAATTATTATACCCTTCACCACACTGTGGTACCGGGTATTGCCTTTGTGCATATGTTTGTAACAGGCCAAAGGAAACGAGATAGGCCCATGGTTCCCTTTGAGAATATGCATAGAATCACTTTTTAAGTCGATTTATTCATGTCCGTCCGTCCGTTCGCCCAAAGTACAGGTCGCATTGATAATCCGAATTGGATGAAATTTGGCACAGCTCATATAGCTCCCATATATAATTTCTCCCGAGTTAAGATACATGGTGCACCAAAGTCCGTATATATCTTTCGATTTGAACGGAATTTGGCACAGCGTATTGAATTATGTCTGGAATGATGTGTGTTATGTTTCAAGAAAATCGGTTCAGATTTAGATATAGCAACCATATATAGTCTGGTCCGATTTTAGGTAAATAGTGCACCAAAGACCCTATATAATTCTCGATTTGCTCGAAATTTGGCATAGCGTACTAAATTAAGTCTAGAACGATGTGTGTTAAATTTCCTGAAAATCGGTTCAGATTTATATATAGCTCCCGTATATAGTGTCGTCCGATTTTAGGTAAATAGTGCACCAAAGACCCTATATAATCTTCGATTTGCACGAAATTTGGAATAGCGCAGTGACCTAAAACTTGATTGATGTGTGTTAAATTTCGTGAAAATCGGTTCAGATTTAGATATAGCTCCCATATATATTTTCCGATTTATGGTAAATGGTGCACCAAAGTACCTATATATCATTCGATTTGCATGAAATTTGGCGCAGCGTACTGAACTAAGCCTAGAATGATGTTTGTTAAGTTTTGTGAAGATCGGTTCAGATTTTGATATAGCTCCCATATGTAATTTCGTCCGATTTTAGGTAAATGGTGCACAGCTTACTAAATTCGGCCTAGACTGATGTGTGCAAAGTTTCATAAAAATCGGTTCAGATTTAGATATAGCTCCCATATATATATTTTCGTCCGATTTATGGTAAATAGTGCACCAATGTACCTATATATCATCCGATTTGCACGAAAATTGGCGCAGCGTACTGAACTAAGCCTAGAATGATGTTTGCTAAGTTTTGTGAAAATCGGTTCAGATTTTGGTATAGCTCTCATAAGTAATTTTGTCCGATTTTAGGTAAATGGTGCACCAAACTCCTAATGTTTGTCCGATTGACACGAAAGTTTGACGACTCTGAATCTGCCCGAATGAAATGAAACTTAGCATAGGTTTCAGAATATATGTACGGATTGATGTTAGTCGTTTCACATCTAGATAAAGGTCACATATTTATGTTCGTTCAATTTCATGTCAATATGCCTTCGAAAGATGATGTCTATTAGGATATGTATGCAGAATATACCAAAGTGGTGATGGGTATCATATAGTCAAGCCCGACTTTACTACTTTCTTACTGTGTTTGTTTTAGAGAAATGTAAGTTTTTTAATTTTTTTCGAAAATAAGTTTAATATGTTCGGCTACATAATTTATATAAAAAATTCTTGATAGGTCCTAAAAAATTATTATAAAAAAGTTTAGATTTGATACCTTAAAATATATTTTGGGAAATCGTATGTAATTATAAATTTCTTCATACCACTGTCCATATATACGTTTATATTAATGAACATCAATGTTGGTTAGCATTAATGCGGCCGAAGGCAGAAAAACGAAAACCAAGAAGGAAATTGCATATTTACATTAAATCACATAAATTAAGTGAATATATGTGGAAAATCTGAGAGAAGCATGAATATATCAAGATATTTAAAACATATAAATATATAGATATGCATGTGTGTGTGAAAAAAATGTCATAGTTAATGTGTGTGTGTGTGCGTGCAGTGTGACACACTCGTCGTAAAACATCTTCAAAATGAAAGTGGTTTAAATAAGCCATACATTGGGGAAACGTGAAGCATAAAGTGAATGTTAAATTATAAGGAAGTAAGATAGGAGTTGAAAGGGGAAAGAATATTATCTTTGAAAAAATTAAAATTTCTTTAAATATTTAAAGGAAACCCTGCTATTTTTCTAAATTTTATTTAAAAAAAAATCTTTTAAATGAGAAAGTATTTTTGATGTTATGTGTCTACGTTTCCTTTTTTTCTAATACTGCTTATAATTAATTTAATAGCATTTAATGCACATTTATTTTCCACTGCATGCAGCGGAAGCCAAATCCCTTAGCACTGCGTCAAAGTTGATAATTATTTGCATACTTTATTTGTTTAATTGAAGTTGAGTGCGTGTGTGTGTGTGCGTGAGTACACTCACATATTTTCTTAACGCAAATATTAATGCATTTTACTCACCTCATTTTTGCATGGATGAATATATATATATATATATGGGTAAAAGTGCTGATATAATTTTTCCCATTTATTTCATGACTTGAATGCTGTTGGAAAAAATCATTCCCTGAAGTATATGCGTACATGGCACATATTTATGTTTTCTCTGGGACTTTTTACATGACATCTTAATGAGAGTATTTTTTTTTCTGGAATGAAAAATGTAACGGAATAATGTGAAATATATGTGGAGGTGTGTGTGTGGTGGGTTTTATGGAAAGTCTTCGGAGAAAAGGGATTTTGTTTTAAGTTTTTCAAAAATATTTAAATTTCATGAGAAATTTTTACAACATAGATTTTATAATCGTATTAACAAGGGTCTGTTGCTTTGGTAGCACATCAACAAAAAAATAGAGAAGTCTAGACTAATATTTTTTATATTTATGTTTTATTAATTTTTTATATTATTTATTTATATAAACGTAAATGAAACACAACGGCACTTTTTTATACCCTTCACCACACTGTGGTACAGGGTATTATGTCTTTGTGCATATGTTTGTAACAGGCAAAAATAATTGAGATAGACCCATGGTTCCTTTCGAGAATATGCAAAGAATCACTTTCTGAGTCAATTTATGCATGACCGTCCGTCCGTCTGTCTGTCTCTCCATGTTAAATTGTAAACAAAGGTCACTTATTCGGCCCAAGGACGAACCCTATTGAAATTGGGAAAAATCGGTTCAGATTTAGATATAGCTCCCATATATATTTTCGTCCAATTTAAGGTAAATGGTGTACCAAAGTCCTTATATATCTTTCGATTTGCACGAAATTTGGTATACCCTATGGAATTTGGTCTAGAATGATGTGTGCAAAGTTTCGTGAAAATCGGTTCAGATTTAGATATAGCTCCCATCAGCAACGTACACAGAGTTTCATTTCGGGGGGGGGGGGGGCCCGGTAGTACAAAATGAAAAAATTCGCTGTTGCAAACATAAATTTACTGTGAAAAAAATTCATTTCGGGGGGGGCCCGGGCCCCCAGGGCCGCCCCCCTGCGTACGTCCCTGGCTCCCATATATAGTTTCGCCCAATTTTAGATAAATAGTCCACTAAAGTTCCGAGAAATCTTCTGATGTGCACAAATTTCGGCACATCGTACTCAATTTAGTCTAGAATGATGTGTGCAAAGTTTCGTGAAAATCGGTTCAGATTTAGATATAGCTCCCATATATAGTTACGTCCGATTTTAGATAAATAGTCCACTAAAGTCCCTGGACATCTTTTGATTTGCACGAATTTTGGCATAGCGTACTGAATTAAGTCTAGAATGATGTGTGCAAAGTTTCGTGAAATCGGTTCAGATTTAGATATAGCTCCCATATATATCTTCGTCCGATTTATGGTAAATGGTGTACCAAAGTCCCTATAAATCTTTCGATTTGCACGAAATTTGGCATAACGTACTGAATTTAGTCTATAATGATGCGTGCAAAGTTTCGTGAATATCGGTTCAGATTTAGATATAGCTCCCATATATAGTTACGTCCGATTTTAGGTAAATAGTCCACTAAAGTACCTGGAAATGTTTTGATTTGCATGAATTTTGGCATAGCGTACTGAATTAAGTCTAGAATGATGTTGCTAAGCTTCGTGAAACGGCCATAGCTAGGTCTATTGACACAACGTACTGAAGTAATATACATAAGTCTCTGGCAAGTTTCCCTGAAATCGGTTCAGATATAGATATATAACAAAAAAACCCGACGTCTGTTACGGTACATATGCAGAATATACCCAAAGTGGTGAAGGGTATCATATAGTCGGCCCCGTCCAACTGTACTACTTTCCTTACTGGTTACTTGTTATAAAAAGCCTTACTTTTCTTATCACTTCATATCAATATGAATTTTCTTTCATTACTTTATCAATGGCTTCCGAAGATTTTATTGATGCGGATATTTTTTTAGCAATATATAAAATTTGAAAAAAATATGGAATAAGTAACCAAGAAGACAACTTTCTTGACTTCCGACTTCACATGCAATCATTGGCATTGATAATATTTGTTTGATTAAATCACAACCGATATAGTTGTCTATTGAACAAAAGGCTTAACTGAGGAAGCTGTATACAGTCTGACTGCTGCTGCTGGGCGAAGCCAAAGAAGCCGAGTACACTGCATTAAAGATAAAGTCAAAGGATAGCCAATACTAGAATAGAAGTGAATGAATGGATGGCATATGGAATAGTTAAGTATAAGGTGTCGTTGTTGTTGGCAATATCATATACATCCTTACCTCCACCCTTCTTCCACACTTTCCTCTCTATTTCAATGCTTTGTGTGTTGGGGTGCTCATCTTTATCCCTTTTCTTTACAAAGTCTTCTGATTGAATAACTTCTCACATTCAATTGGAGATGTATTATAGCTTTTGCCTTTGTTAGCTTGTTATCTGGCAAATGTCTGTGCAACAACGTCAACCATTCATCTTTCAAGCAATAGCAGCAGTGGCAGCAGTAGCCAACTAACCAGTAAGCCACACTACCATACTATGCAACTTCATTTTGCTGTTGTTGTTGTCATGGCCTTCTGTAAGCGTTAAATATTATATATGGTTATGGGTACTATATTGAATATCCTCCATTATGATTACAAACAAACACACAATTTTTGTGTATGTATTGTTAGGATGCTTCCCTGGATTTTGAAATCAGTTTACTTGCAACATATTATCAATAAAATAGATATTTGAATGGAACTGAAAATTCAAAGAAAATACAACAGCAGCAGTAACAGCAACAGGCTATAGTCACAAGCAAAAGTATGTATGTACGTATTTTGTTGATGGGAATTAAATAAAACACAACTCCTGCACCAGATGTTATAGAAATCATGTGCTGCTGGTGTTTTATTTTTTCTTGTCTACGGCTTCTCAGAAAGAAATTCAATTAAAAGATTTATGCAATATTTTTCATTCACTTTTGGAACACTATATGTTGTTGGGATTCTTCTTTCCTTTGCATGTAGTATAAATGAAATATTGCTTATATGAATTTGGTCTTTATATTTTGGATTTTTTTATGTATTTCAAATTTTTACTTCATATAAATTAATTTTCTTATATGTCGTTTTTTTTCTTCTCTTTACAGGTTTGTAAATAAATATTTAATATGGGGTGTTGTAAAGAAATCAATCATCTTTATGAAATGTGGTATGTATATAAAATATATGTGGGGAGTTGTTTATACAACGAATTAGTTAAATGATCTGAAAATTAAAATTGAAAATATTTTTTGATAGACTGGAAGAAAAATTAAGAAATTTAATTTATAAATGTTTTCTTAAATATTTTGTTTAATCGTTTAAAAGTAATAGCATGTTTATACCCTAAGCAGCTATGTTGTCATTGTATGTTAAGTATATGTAGCCAGGAAATAGTTTCCTATACCCACATTTTTGTATACTTAACGTCGTATCTCGAATAACTGAATAGATATAGAAATGTGTGTTCGTCCATCTGCTTATTAAAATTTGTAATCAAAGTGCAGCCCGCAGTTATCTCGACATGATCATAGAGTAGTTGAATCGAACTAACCACTTCTCTTAGTTACTGTAGATGACACATTATTACATGGAGAAAGGTCAACCAATAGGCATGGTGATGAATTTTGCATTTCTTAAGACACATTAAATTTCTTCAAGAATATGTTCCTTCATATTTTTATGAACTTTTAATACAACTAAACAACTAATGTTACCAAGACTGGTGAATATTCAAACAGCACATTTAATCGTATCAAAAGCCACGATTTGGTTTTCTTCCACATTCTGCATTCTCTAAGATTACACCTTACTTTAGGAAATATTTGCTATTGAACAAACAACCCTTTGGAAATATATCCGTTTCCATACCAGAACTACATACCCATGATTCATTCTCATTTGTGATCGTTACAGATCGGAGTCATGACAGGATGTGTCCAACATCTCCTGGTAATGCGGATATGGTTTTGTGCAAAGCCGATAAATTTTGTGTATAATAATCTAAGAGGCAAATCAGAAGCGTTTTTTATACCCTCCATCATAGTATGAAGGATATATAAATTTTGTTTTCACGCTTGCAATTCATCGAAATAATCATTTCCGAACCTATAAATTATATATATTTTTGATCAGCGTAAAATTCTATGACGATCTAAGCATGTCAAACTATCCGTCGGTATGTTTAATAACTCTATCCTGTAAACGAATTGAGATATATCGCAAAACTTTTCCGTAGAGTCGTATTTTGTCCGCAGGCAGGTCAAATTCAATGATGGAATATATCGGTACACGTTTAGGTCAACTTTTTGTGGTAGACCTCATGTGGGGGTACACCCCAATTTTCCGTATTTTGGGGGTTTTGTTCGCATTTTACGACCGAATCGGCTGTAATTTAGTACTTTGAGTTATTCTTGAGTAGGAAATCTCTCTACTAATATATATATATATATATATTAGTTTTCGGGTTGTCCCCATATAGGGGTACCCCCCAATTCTCAGGATTTTTGGAGTTCTTGAGCGCGTTTTCAAACGAATTCGCTGTAGTTTTGTATTTTATAGTCGTATATGGAAACAAATCTCCCTCCCAAAATATGTTTATATTCGACCTCTTCTAGGGGTAGTCTCAATATAATCCCCCTCAAAAGACCTTTATCAGATTTTTTTCGCAGATTGGGGTTGTTCTCATATTGGCATATTCTACCATAGTATGGGGATATTCGTTACTCGAAATTGTCAGTTTTTAACATTTATCCATCTGTTGTAATCATTCTGCCTTCTAAGGACAACGTAATAAAAAAACTCGAACCTGACGATAATGAAATATATCGGCATTTAGGCATCTCCCTCTTAAAATGATACCTCTTGAAGAAAGTGTTAAGATACAAAAATATTAGGTTAGAAATAACTATGGTGGTATCTAAAGTTCGGACGGTCGAACTTAATTCATAATTCATTCATTAATTAATTAATTCATTCATTCACACATTCATAAAAATTCCTTCAAAATATTACAGTTAAAAATTTAAAAAAATAAGGGGCCATTTGGATAAAGTTAAAAATAATCTTTTATACTTGACACTATATGTTGGACATCCGACCAATCGGTAAATTTGCCGTTAGTAGAGAACGAAATACTAAACTACAAAATCTATGATTGGAAAATTGGGCTACGATCTTTGTCATACCGAAAGTGCCTCATGACCGTTACGTGGGGTCATGTAGAAACATGAAGGTATATTAAAAATGGTTCGTGAAAATGTTGCTTAATCACCAAGATTCCTGAATGACAAATTACAACTACTACGTAATAATCAATTAAAGACAATTTGGTCGAAAAATGCGCCCGGGACCATTAATATACCTATACATGGTCTGCGAATATATGTCACCCAAAGTAAACTCAAAATATTATATTAGAGCCAACTCGGTTCAAACATTTCGTACATTATTAAAATTACAAAAATTGGAGAGTTCCCTAATATTGGGACTATATCTGATCAGAGAACTGCAAATATATGACTGCATCCACTTGGATTAAAAATTGTGTCTGAAATTCTTATAAGTGCAATAATAAGGGACTTTGTTCTATTGGGGCTTCTATTCTAATTTTTTATTTATAATTTTTGGATAGGATGACTTGTCACCTAATGAGAATCAAAATTACAACTCACAAAGAAAATTGCTTCAAATCGGCTCCGGAATCCTCTAAAGCCTCACAACCTTCTTATAAAAGGGATTTTATGCAGATTTGCAACTTTTCTCGAATAAATGTGGAATCTTTCGAATAGTAGGCCTTTTATATCTTTTTCGGGGGCCATTTCAAAGATAGTTTGGAAATAATCATATTATGGATTTTTGCAACCTCAAATTTTAATTTTCTAAATGATCAGAAGTGTGATTTTCTATTGGTTCTACTTTTACACCTTTTAAAGAAATATTCACTTTTTATTTACTATCTGTTTGCATACAAAATCAGATTTTTTAATATTTTAAATGTCCGTCGCCCAACTTCAATATAGTATGTTTATATTATACAGTTAATTTTTTAAATGAACTTTACTTCAAATCGGCTCCAGAATCCTATAATGCCTCACAACCTTCTTGTAGAATGGATTTCTATGCAACGTTTCTCGACGAAATGCGGAATTTTTCAAATTTAATATCTTATTTTTTCGGAGGCTATTTCAATGATAGTTAATTAATAATCATATTATGGATCTTTCAAACCTCAAACTAAAATCATTTAAAACGAATAGAACATCGATTTCCATTTGGTTCTACTTTTATACATTTTAAAGAAATATTTACTTTTTCTTCTTAAGTGTTTATTTTCATAGACAATCCGATTTTTAAATGTTTTAAATGTCCGTCGCACAACATCGATATTGCATGATCAAATTATTCACTTAATTTTTTTTTTTATTTCTATCAATTTCAAAATTCCAGTTGTAGGTGGTAGCTATTAATAAACTTACATACAAATATACACTTTATGTTTATAACCGTTAACAATAGATCATATTGGATCGAAACTATAAATTAAAATCTCTACACTATATATGGTGCCACGATTGTCAACTTGTCTGTTACTGAAACGACAAACAAAATGGTCGGCTATCCATGTAGAGTATAAACACATTAATAAAGTTATTAAAAATCCACACCTCAATCTCATAACATTTTTTATTGCCATTAATCATTTGCCATGATAGCTATGAATAGCAGAAAAAAATTTAAGAATAATATAACAACAACAATAAATGCCAATGAATAAAAATGTCTTTATTAAGGAGTTTCAGTATTTTTGTCATTTTGCTTATACACAATAATAATAATAATTGACACAAATAACAATGGAACAAAATATCTCCCAGCTCTATGAACAAAAAATTAATATAGCAATATCAGCAACAACAGCAATAATAACCACCATCACAACAACAAGTGACAGATATGACAATTATGTAGGTTATAAAAAAACAACATTTTTAAATTTTTATATCTTTCTTTTTATGATTTTTTTTTTTTTTTTTGGTATTTGGTTATTTTCCTACCAAATAGGGGAGTTGCTGTTTAAGAGCTCATTAATTTCTGGTGTATTGGCCAGCATAACGGCCAATTGTTTTAATTGGCCAAAAAATAAGCAGAAAATATATTCTCCTATATATGACCACAAAACAAAAATGATTATTATTCACAAAATTAATATGAAAATATATACATATAAAAAAACCAACAACCAAAAAAAATCACAAAAGGAATTTATTAAGGCCATAAAATAAAGATTAAAGATGCTTGAAGTTGAAGCAAAGGGGGGGGTTTGATACGGGAGGTGGTGGCTATGTTGTTCATTTCCTGTCATCTGATTTTTTGTCGTTTTTGTTATATATGGAATTCTGTCATTGTATATTTGTTGTTGTTGTTTTTTTTTTCTTGATCTAGAAAATATTTTTGGGCCTGTATCTCTCTGTGTCTGTTATTGTTGTCATCATCATCATCGTTGTTGTCGTCGTCGTTTTCGTTAGCAAAATTTGAATTGCAAATATGGAATATGTTTTTTTTCTGTTGCCCCTGTGCTGCTGCTTCCACTTCTTCATCTGGCATAAATATGAATAACTTTAGCCCGAACGAACAACAATACGAACAAATCTATGACATTCTAAGCAATGCCATCAAAATAAAAGTGGACATCATCAAAAACCGCAAAAGATGACGTTGATGAAATTTCTTATTTGGGGATTTGTGGTGGCATATTTCACTTCGACACAGAACAGAACAAGAAATGCTAATATCAAATCAAAAAATATATATATGAGATTTAATTTGCTATCATTTGCAAAAGATGTTGGTCTTTTGTTCTGTGATTTCTATTTTTTTGCGTAGCACAATTTGTGTTGCCGGAGATTTGGTCATTTGTAGGAAATAGGTGATATATTTTTTTTTGTTTTTTTTTTTTTTTTGGTTTGGATTGTGGTAGACATTGTGGGGCCAAGCCTTAAAATGTATCGCTCTTCTTCTTTAGTAACTAAATATCGTTGATGTGGAATATTTTGAATCAGATGATGTATTTTTGTTTCTTATGGTGACGACATGACGAATATGGGAAAATATATCAGAATATTATAACAGTTCATTCTACATCCAATACATTGTGTTGTGTAAAATGTTTTCCAATGGAACAAACGTAGGTGTTGGGTTTTCAAATGTTGATCAAAGCGGGCGAAAGCATACAGGGAAGCTAATTTCATAATCTGATTTTTACCAATTTCCATAGGGTCCCTTGGTCCAATAACTAAGCAGTGGTCAACTTAATTTAATTTCGATTATAATGGCGGCCTGCAATTTGTTTACAATAATGCATAGAGAGACAGACAGACAGACGTATATACAAACAAGTGAAAAAACTTTAAGTTCGACCGGGCCGAACTGTAGATACCCTCCACCATAGGCATAATGACAGAGCTCAAGTTCGAAGTTGGAATAAAAGTACCTCCCACACGGGGGCTACATTCGGGCAAATTAATAAATTTTGGACCTATCGACTACAAAATTCCAAATTGTACGAATTCGGTTGAAAATGCACCATAATAAATTATTCCCTTAATTTTATTCATAATTTTTTTGTGGAGAGATTTGATGCCTATTAAGAGCTCAAAATACTTAATTACAGCCAAATCGGTGGAAAAATCTGATACTGATAAAAATTAGGATATACCGTTATTTGGGGGCTACAAAAAAAGTGGAATATAAATTGTTCAGAATTTATGTATTGCAGCGACTTCGGTTGAAAAACGGTATATCCCATAATACCGAAAATATCCTTTTGGGATTAACGAAAAAGTGCTATGCCTAATTAATTCTTAGATCCAATATGTATGTACCAAATTTTAGAATTCGCCCCTCAAAATTATAACCCTATATTGAGAGAAAAAATGTACCCATATTTATAATTTTTATTGGAGAGCAGTGGTACCCAATAAGAACTCAATGTACTAAATTACAGCCATTTCGGTCACAAAATGCAATCAAACCCCTTAAAAAACAAAAAAATTGAGATACCGTTATATGGAGGCTACAAGAAAAAGTGAACCTATATTTATAATTTTTGTTGGAGAAATTTGGTACCCAATAAGAAACCAATGTAGCAAATTTCAGCGAATTCGGTTGAAAAAACGCCGAGAATATTGAAAATTGGGAGGTACCTTTATATTGGAGATATGCCTAAATTAGGTCCGATATAACCCAACTTCGAACTTGACCTGCCTGCTGACAAACGACGGCGCTATGCAAAATTTTGGCGATCTATCTCAATTCGTTAAGCCACTAGAGTTATTTCAAGAGACGGACGTACGGACGGACATATTTAAATCGTCATAGAATTTTACGTTTATCAGGAATATATATACTTTATAGGATCGGAAATGATTATTTCGATGAGTTACAAACGGAAAAACAAATCTAATATACGCTGCATACTATGGTGGAGGGCATAAAAATTTATTCAGAATGTGATTATGTTAGTATGGACCTATTTCCTTCATAATCTACCCTGTCATCCATAATATATCCCCTCATCGAGGAATACATTTATAAAATCTCAAGTTTAGAACTGACGTATATACTTGAAAATATATATGGAACCAATCGAGATGTTCCAGGAGGAACTATTTTATCATGTCTAGGGCAGTTCGGAAAGTTCTTAGCCTAGCACAAAAAGCGCCGCATCCGCAATTTTTTACAATAAAAACACGCATTTTTAATTTTTCCATTGTAAAAAAATTGCGGATGTGTCTGTTTGAACACATGTTTCTATATAAAGGAGTTGCCAGATCGAAACAAAATTTAACATGTGTACATAACAGGTATGGAAGATTCCAAAAAACTTAACTTTTTTGTGTTTATACCGCGCTTTTTGTGCTAGACTAAGAACATTCCGAATGTCTCAAAAATAATTTATGTAGATATAGGATTTCCAGAAGACCATCGTGATATTCAAATTTCTGTTTTATTGACATTTTTTTTTTAAATTCTAAGAATTTATTATATTCAGATGAAGATCTTAAACTCACACACATTTTCATATTGTACATAAATTATTTTTGCAAGAGGGTAGGGATATCAAATTTTATTTTTTTTTTCGATTGAATATTTTTCTATTTTATTAATCAATGAATTTGACAGAAAATAGTTTTTAGTATATTTTTTAGGCTATTTAATATTATGTATGACATATAGTCAAATAAAGTTTGACATTTTATTATTATTATAACATTCGATACGCCTACGCACAATTTTTTGTTGATTTCAAAATAAATTTGCATATGAATAATAAAATTGACTGTTATATTCATCATTAAGTCAGATGACAATGAACATTTTATTACTAATCGTTGGCCATTAACAAGGGCTTAGACGTTGTCAACATGTTTTCATTTTGTCTACGGATTGTTATTAATAACATTTTTATACTAAGACAGGGCGAAAAACAACTGTTAATAAATGTTAACAGTATTGAACATTTTTTATGCAAGAATTAAAAAAAATAACGTCTTCCTCTATAGCCTCTACAAATATATTTATTGATTAAGTTTTGTTTACCACATTAACAACTTAATCCAATTAAGAAACCACAAAAAAAAAAAAAAAAAAAAAAAATTTCAATAAATCGTCATATACAAAAGCAGCTTGGCAGTTATTATATGAAATGTATATATTTATTAATGCTTATCAGCAAAGGTATATCTACAAATATCATAAATCTTAATTTTGTTTGGAAAATATTTTTTTAAGAAAAAAATATGGCATTAGGTATTTGCTTTGCAAAATTTTTGCTTTAAAGGTACTTCATTTTATGTGTATGTGCATTTTTGTTGTTGTTGCTGTTATGACCATAAACTCTCATAAACTGCATTATAATCTTCTTGTAATATTAAAAAATGTGTGGATGTGTTTTGCTTGTTGTTACCTCTCTTGATGGAAACTTAATATCTTACAGCAACGTAAGTTACAACACACAAACACATACATACCTATACACACTTATGATATGATAACAATCTCTGATGTTGTTATTATTATGACATATATGGCGACACCGGCTATACGATCTATCCTTGTGTGTGTCTGACGTTTATTTTTGACTCAAGAAACCAGCCATCAGGAAGTACAGCACAGCTCAGTACAGCAAATGAAGATGAAGACGTTGACGATGAAGGCCTTGTCATTTCAAGCACACTGATAATACACTTAAGTTTAGCTAGTGACATAGTCTCTTACTTATGATTATATCATCATGAAATTTTATAGAGATATTTTTCTTTAATATATCTATCATAATTTTCAATAAGTTGTTGTAGAGTATGAGAGGGAGAGTGAAAACACACACCAACTCACATACACCACCATAAGGTGGTAGGTGGCTAGGCCAGAGGGCAGGAAGGAAATATATTTGTATTATTCCCTTATGGTTGATTGTGCATCCCAAGTTGAGTGCAAATACCTTGGTTGTTAGTCTTTTACGTCCTCGGCGCCTGCTGTAACATAACAAAATAAATAACCTAACATTCACACAGACACACACACACATCAGAGCATATATATACCATCCAGTTCACATATGTATCCGTTTCCTCAACACTTGAAAAACTCAAGTGATTTTCCAAAGATTGCTACAACACATCCTCACTTACTTACTGTTGTATACATACATATACATAACAACAACTCGCTCAGCCTCAGCCTGATGACGACAACGACTGTGGTGTTGTTGCTGTTCTTCGTGTTCATCATGAAACAAGATGAGTGTCTCAAAGTGTAATATCCCAAAGAAGCTTTACTCTCAAGTACTAAAAGTGTATACGAATATATGGCTATGTTGTTGTTTTTTTTGTTCGTTGCTGTATCGACGAAGCAAGTGCTTGTCAAATGTTGTTAGTATTTTTTTTTTCAATACACAAATATATAGATGTGTGTGCGGGTGCTTTCATTGATATGATATTGGATCAAATATAAATAAAAATATATACATACGTATGTAAGGGGACTTTTTTCTGTTAAAAAAATATCGCATGAATTTTGATACTCAAAAAAATATCCTCTGGAAAATATTTACACATAAGATGTTCAATTTTTGCTGCAAATTCTCAAGTGCAGACAATTTATTTTGTTGTTTTTTCTTAAATAAATATTATACGGGACCCATTGGAATTAAAAAATAATATTATCAATAAAGGATATTAAATACGTCTTTTATTACCTTTGAAAATATTTACAAAGATTAAGAACGTCTGGCCTTTATATATTCTCCACCATGAAGTACCCATTAAAGTTGTCTAAAACCGGTCTGGATTGTCAGGCGATTATTTTTTCGAAGAAACTTGGGAGCAGAGAGGGCTCGTCCGAAACAGTGACGTAAATGACATATATTTCCGACGTATACTACATAAGTCAGAAACGTCGGAAATCCACCCAAAACCTAATTGTTTTTGACAAAATACCTAGACGTATAAGCATTCTAGACTTAATTCAGTACCCTTTACCAAAATTCGTGCAAATCAGAAGATATATACGGACTTTGGTCTACCAATTTCATAAAATCGGACAAAAATAAATATGGGAGCTATATCTAAATATGAACAGATTTTCACGAAACTTAACACATATCATTCCAGACTTAATTCAGTACGTTATACCAAATTTCGTGCAAATCGAAAGATATATAGGGACTTTGGTACACCATTTACCTAAAATCGGATGAATATATATATGGGAGCTATGTCAAAATCTGAGCCGATATTCATGAAACTTAACACACCTCATTCTAGACCTTATTCATTACGATGTGCCAAATTTCGTGCAAATCGAAAGATATATAGGGACTTTGGTACACCATTTACCTAAAATCGGACGAAGATATATATGGGAGCTATATCTAAATCTGAACAGATTTTCACGAAACTTGGCACACGTCATTCTGGACTTAACTTAGTACCCTATGGCAAATTTCGTTCAAATCGAAAGATATATAGGGACTTTGGTGCACCATTACATAAAATCGGACGAAGAAATATATGGGAGCTATATCTAAATCTGAACCGATTTTCACGAAACTTAACACACATCATTCTAGGTCTTATTCATTACGCTGTGCCAAATTTCGTGCAAAATGAAAGATATATAGGGACTTTGTTGCACCATTTAACTAAAAACGGGCGAAACTATATATGGGAGCTATATCTAAATCCGAACCGATTTTTATGAAATTTAGCACACATTACTACACACGAAATTCAGTACGCTATGCCAAATTTCCTGCAAATCGAAAGATATATAGGGTCTTTGGTGCACCAACTACGTTAAATCGGATGAAAATATATATGGGAGCTATATCTAAATCTGAGCCGATTTTCACGAAACTTAGCACACATCATTCTAGGCCTTATTCATTACGCTGTGCCAAATTTTGTGCAAACCATTTACCTTAAATCGGACGAAATCATATATGGGAGCTATATCTAAATCTGAACCGATTTTTCCCAAATTCAATAGGGTTCGTCCTTGGGCCAAACAAATGAGCTGTGCCAAATTTAATCCAATTCGGATCATAAATGCTTTGTTTACACTTTAACAAGGACAGACGGACATGCATAAATCGATTCAGAAAGTGATTCTATGCATATTCTCAAAAGGAACAATTTGTCTAACTCAATTATTTTTGCCTGTTACAAACATATGCACAAAGACATAATACCCTGTACCACAGTGTGTTGAAGTGTATAAAAATATGTTAACACATTCATGACCTTAGTGGGTCTTAGAAAAATAATATTTTAACAATCCTCGCCTCAGGTGGGTCTTAGAAAAAAAATATTTTAACAATCCACGCCTTAAATGGGCCTTGGAAAAAAATATTTTAAATATCTACGCCTTAGTTGGATTGAAATTGATAAGTTTACAATATTTTTCGAAGGCAATGGCAGAAAATTATAAATGTTGAAAAAAATGCATTTTAAACAAATACAAAAATTGTATGTATTAGTGTGGACAGTCCTACTTTAAAATATTCAGTTTGTCAATAAATTGACAGCTCCTCTGCCTCAAAATTGCATAGCTTCTTCAAAACCTATATCACGATATGTCTCCATGCTAACAATTTAATAAATCTTTTCAAGTTTTAAATAATTTAATAGAAAAATATTTACAAAGATACAATTGAAAAAAATGTTTGTTGCTATTACAATATCGTTGCCACCTGGGTTCTGTGGAACAAATATGACATGGCATAACATGCCATAGATCGTGTTGGCAACAAGCAATTTTGTACAAAATGTCTAGAATACCCTCGTCATATTGTTCACAATGAGACTTCAAAACATATTTTATTTTATTACCTTCAAATTCACTTACAAATTTATTTATGAATTTAGCTTTTTAGGGTACAATGAACCTTTTATTGATAAAATTTTTATTACCAGCACAATATTAGTTTATTTTCATAAAAATATTTCGATATATTGATTGTTGAGTATTGTTATCAGTTGCTATAAGTACGTTAATGGAGTGCTTTGAGGCGTATGCCTACGTAGCAATGATAAAAACTATTGCGTATACGTTAACAGGCACAGATTTCGCATATAAAGTTTAGCATGCAAATTATTCTAACTTATATCCTCACTGAAGGTAAATATGTGCACACACAACTACAAAATTCATTGACCTTCGCAATAAGAAATTGACTACTAACTAATGTCCCCTAGATTTATATTCTTTCATTATTAATTTTTTTCCATAAAAAAATTATATTTTTTTATTTAATTTCCCTAAAAACTCAATACAACATTTCTGTTGTTGCAATACACAAATTTCACGTGGTTCATCTTTCACTAAATTTATAAATCACAAAACTATTTCTTCTTTTCATTTCTTATTAACTAAATGGCAGCAGATTGCATGTCTATCATAATTAATTATAACATTGATTTATTAAATTACACCATCCTTTCAACGGCGACAACAACAACAAGATCAGTTTCCATTCCCCCATTGGACAAATAACATCAACACCCACAATTATGTCATGTAAGAAAAGCTAATGAAAACTACTAAGAGAAATAAAACAAACAACTATTAATTTATCAAAATATTTTCATTCTTAGTAAAAGCAAACAGCAAAAGAAGAAGTCCAAGACGAAAAAGAAAATAGCGACGGCAGTAAATGTCCATAACGTAATACATTGGAATTAGGGAAATCTAAACATTAATATTTATTATTGAAAGTCATTAAAGCGTTACTAAAGAAAATAAAAAACAAAAAACATGAACTTGGTAGTTATGAAAATATTTGCTGGGGGAAAATGTTAATATTGCTGTGTCATCATCATAGTTTAAATGAAATTTCAATGCCCTACAGTATGTAGCAAGAATTTAAAGATTTGGGAAAAATTTATGAAACGAAATTTTTACAACTATCAGGCACAATATTATGTATACCCATAATTATTAACTCCCTTATATATTTTGGATACTATAAATCTGAACCGAATATCTGAATCTGGATATAAATCTGAACCGATTTCCACGAAACTTAACACACATCATTCTAGACCTAATTCATTACGCTATATCAAATTTCGTGCAAATCGAAAGATATGGAAGGACTTTGATGCACCATTTACATTAAATCGGACGAAAATATATGGGAACTATATCTAAATCTGAAACGATTTTCACAAAACTTAACACACATCATTCAAGGCCTAATTCATTACGCGGTGCCGAATTTCGTGCACATCGAAGGTGATATAGGGTCTTTGGTGCACCATTTACGAAAATATATATGGGAGCTATATCTAAATCTGAACCGATTTTCAGGAAACTTAACACACATCATTCTTGACCTAATTCATTACGCTGTAGCAAATTTCGTGCAAATCGAAAGACATATAGGGAATATGATGGACCATTTACATTAAATCACACATCATTCAAGGCCTAATTCATTACGCTGTAAAAAAATATACCATTTACATTAAATCGGACGAAATTATATATGGGAGCTATATCTAAATCTGGGAAATTTCGCTATTTCTTTAATAAATCTGAACCGAATTTTACCAATTTCAATAGGGTTCGTCCTTGGACCAAATAAATGACCTGTGCCAAATTTCATCCAAATCGGATCATAAATGCGACCTGTACATTGTTCACAAAAATGCATGGACGGACGGACAGACGGACATACGTAAATCGACTCAGAAAGTGATTCTATGCATATTCTCAAACGGAACCATGGGTCCATATCGATTCCATTTGCCTGCTACAAACATATGAACAAAGACATAATACCCTGTACCACAGTGAGATGAAGGGTGTAAAAAATGATTCTGTGGCACTATCTAGATTTTTACAAAAATATTTTGTGAAGGCCTATCCATGTGTAGATTAAAAAAAAACATATATTTTTGAGGTACTTTTAGGGCTTGGATATTTTCAAAACTAATATTTGAGGGACTATTAGATTATTTAAAAACCAGTGAGCGGAGCAGTATAGTTGGACGGGGCCGACCACACGATACCCTACACAACTGCCACAGAACTCTAAGTACTGCGGATGTTTAATCCGAGCCTGATATTTGCACCCTATTGCTCAATTATGAGCCAACAGAATCTCATCCTTACACTGGCATATTTTCCGAATATTATAAATATTCAGTAAAGCTCTTCTAATTACTTGTTCAGATTCCCTTCACCGTGGGTGATGTTGTGATGTTCGGCTTATAATTGTGGCCTATATATCGTCTCCATAAAAACACAAGTTTTCGGTCCTCTTCATCCCAAAATGATTATCTGATCATCACCGAAAATTATAGGCGTTGTCCTTGACCATAACTGGAATCTCATGAAAATTTTCAAAGCGATCAGAGATTTATTTCCGCCCTCTAGTGTGGTAATGGGTTAACAAATAATATATGAATATGTAAGCACCTGTAAATATTTAAGTGTAACTCCCGCACTCGAGAACATACGACAATATAATTGGTATCAATTTAAAGGCCAACCACTCATCTTTGATACACCATTAACTTCTCGAGTCTATGTCCTTCAGGTGTAAATTTGACCCGCTAAATATTGACCGATATTTATGAAAACTGGCACGTTTATTCTTTGGCCCGATCCCCTTTCTCCATGAACATTTTCGAGATTTTCTGGCCATAATTGCGACCTCTGGAGCGACCAGAAAAACCGAAAAAATTAAGTATTTGGTCCATTTCATCCTATAAATACTAACCATTCTTTACCAAAAACCCACTCTACAGAACCCACTCTACATGCAAAATTTCGTGAAGATTGGTCCATAACTGTGGCCTGTATCGTGTTTACAAATTATAATGGACAAACGGACGGACTGAATGCGGACGGACACACAAGTCTAGATCGACGCAGCTAGTCGAGTTATGACGATCGGTATACTGGGTGGGTCTAGGACCAATATTTCGCTGCGTTACAAACTCTGGGGACTGCACAAAGCTATAATACCCTGACAACATAGATGTGTAGGGTATAAATATTTTGTGGAGAACTTTTAAAGCGTAAGTTGTTTTTTACAATAATTTTCTGACAGTTAGTTCTGAATATCAAGGCATATTTTTTTTAAAATATTTTTTTAGGATATACACATATTTTTAGTTATTTATTTATTTTTGATTGTGGATAATCTTTATTTTTTTTCATGGAAGTTATTTAATTTTTTTTGCAAACATGTTAATCACGAAAAAACAGTAAATATTTAAGTATGTTAATGGTCCATATCTTGATGATACAGTACATATATATTTATGTACTGTGAGTTACCTTGTTATTTTATTTGCTAATATTACTTTACTCTAAAATACATTTATGGCCCTTCCAGTGCCATGAACAGTGGTGGACATGGTGGCGGAGTCAAATTAATATTTATGTTTTTGGATCCAACTCAAACTCTCTGCCTCTGCCGAAAATCTCAAGGCACAAACATCACCTTACATGTAGGTGTAAGGTGGGAAAAATAAAACCATTAACATGTCGAGAGGCTGTGTTGAATTTTCATTTTCTTGTTTTCCTTCTTTGGTTTTTCGTTGTTTGACACTAACTCTGCCCAGTCGTTTGCATATCATGGAAATACACGTGTATCTTCTGTATGTGGTGGGTGTTTTTTTTCTCCCAGTCTCTCAGTTTCATGTCAACTTCCGTTGTTTTTCGTTTCAGGTATTAAAAAAGACGAAGACGACGACGACAACAACAAGAACACATTGACTTATAGCCTTGGTGTCACAACATAATTGAAAAACTGAAGCGTTGAAAATAAAGCAAACAAATTACTTGACTTGAAATACGAGTGCGCGTGTTAAGCTTAACGTTTTCTTGTGCTGCTGCTGTTGTTGTTTTTGTTTTCATACCCTACGTATTCATATGTAAACGTTCGCATAAACTATGTATACCACAATGTAAACAACAAGTTTAACACACACACGCACACCTACCAGCCAAACCTTAGTTGTATGCATTGCAAAAAGTAAATGTACCGCCTCCCCAGTGTTTTTGTGTGTTTGGTGTGCATGATGTTTACAAGGATTTTTTCTTTGTTGCTGTTGTTCTTATTACTGGCTTTGACTTCTTCTCCATCATCATCGTTTTTTTCTTTCTTATTAGGAATTTTTGATGGTGTGTTTGTGTGAGTGTACAACAGTTGATAGTAAGCATTATATACCTTTACTAAACACGCATATTTTTGTTTATCCTGCACTTCAACTTTGTAGCCATAAAATGCTTCGAGCATAACAACATTCTAGCTTGTCTACCAACGCAAAGAAATCCAACAAAAACAGCAACAGAAAAAAAACGCAACTATTCAGAAAATTAAAGTCGATATTGAAAAACATTGTGGGCTTTCAAATAGAAGTACTTTGTGGGATCTTGAAGGGTAAGAAGAGCAAATTTGGGTTTCATTTACAGGAGGGTCAAGGAAAACTCTCCTTGGAACTGATTTTTTAAGGACAAATTTTTTTTTTCAAAAGACTCCGAATTTTCAAATAGATTTTGAAATATTTTCGTAGGATAAAAATGAATTTTCTGCAAATTTTTCGAGGCGTAGATTTAGTAAAAATATTTTGTTAATCACTATTAAGCCTTAAATATTTGATGAAGGAAAATTGAAGCGTAGTTTTTTTTTAAATATTTTGTTGAGGACTAATAAGCCTCAAATATTTTCTGAAGGACAATCAAAACGTGAATTATTTAAAAATATTTCGTTAGGAAGAAAAAATATTTTCTGAGGAACTGTCCTTCAGAACTTCTTTAAAGAAACCTACACCTTTAAGGTCTTTCAGTACTTCCATCAGATCGGTTCAATATTAAAGAAGTTCTGAATGATCATGAAGGTGTTTGTTCTTTAAAGAAGTTCTGAAGGACCTTGAAGTTCTGAATGATCTTGAAGGCGTTTGTTCTTTAAAGAAGTTCTGAAGGACCTTGAAGGCGTAGGGTTCTTTAAATAAGTTCTTAAGAACCTTGAAGGCGTACGTTTCTTTAAAGAAGTTCTGAAGGACCTTGAGGGCGTAGGTTTCTTTAAAGAAGTTCTGAAGTCCCTTGAAGGCGTAGTTTTCTTTAAAGCAGTTTTGAAGGACCTTGAAGGCGTAGATTTCTGTTAAAAAAATTCTGAAGTCCCTTGAAGTCGTAGATTTCTGTTAAAGAAATTCTGAAGTCCCTTGAAGGCGTAGATTTCTGTTAAAGAAATTCTGAAGTAATTGAAGGCGTAGGTTTCTTTTAAGGCAGTTTTGAAGGACCTTCTTTCTAATAAATTAGAGATGGACCTTATTTCTTTTAAAGTGTTCTAAGGGACCTTGAAGGCATACGATGAAAAAATATTTGTAAGGGCTCAAAAATGGAAGTATTTAAGATTAAAAAAAAACATATTTTCGTGTGGATTTAAAAATATATTCTGTAGGACTATCAGACTTAATTTAAAAAAATATTTTTGGAATGACTTTCAAAAACCATTTTTTTGTAAATCTGAATTTACGGAATTTTTAAAGAGAAGTTTAAAAAATATACCCTATAATACCATGGTATTATAGCTTTGTGCAGCCCCAAGAGTTTGTAACGCCGCGAAATATTGATCCTAGATCCACCTTTAAGTATACCGATCGTGATATCTCGACTAGTTGAGTCGATCTAGACATGTGTGTCCGTCCGTCCGTCTGTCCGTTATAATTTGTAAACACGATACAGGCCACAGCTATGGACCAATCTTCACGATATGTTGTATGTAGGATGGGTTCTGGCCAATGAAAACCTCTATTGTTTTTGGTAAAGATCGGTTAATATTTAGGGGATGAAATGGATCAAATACTTAATTTTTGTTGGTTTTTCTGGTCGCTCTAGAGGCCGCAATTATGGTCCGAACATCGCGAAATTTTATATGGAGAAGGGGATCGGGTCAAAGAATAACATGTTTTCATAAAGATCGGTCAATATTTAGCGGGTCAAATGGACCCTGACTTTTGTGTGAAAAATGACAACATTTGTATTCTATAGCGTATATCTTTACGCCTGTTGGACATAGACCCGAGAAGTTGATAGTATATCCAAGAGGAGTGGTTGGCCTTTAAATTGATACCAATTATATTGTCATATGTATTCGGATGTGGGTGTTACACGTAAATATTTACAGGTGCTTACGACTTCATATATTATTTAGTAACCCATTACCACACTAGAGGTCGGAAATATAGCGCTGATCGCTTTCAAATTGTGCATGAGGTCTCAGTTAAGGCCAAGCACAACGCCGATAATTTTCGGTGATGATCCGATAATAATTTTTGTGTCTTTTCGAGTCGGTCTATAGGTCACAATTGAAAGTCGAACATCACAACACAACACACGGTGAAGGTAATCTGGACAAGTAATTAGAAGGGCTGTACTGAATATTAGTAATATTTGTTGGCCTCTAGTCGGTCAAGAGGGTGTAAAAATCGCGAAATATTACCCAAGCTCAGAACATAGAACAACAGAAAGTTGGATTTTCGTGGAAGTTGTGTAGGTTATCATATGGTCGACCCGTCCGACTATACTGCTCCGCTCACTGGTTTTAAATATGGGAAGGTATCGAACTTTTCCTCGAAAATAAATCTTTTTGAATAATTTAACATAATATTGAACATAACTTTTTGTGATAGACACTCAAAAAGAAGTTCACCAATAACGGCAAATTAATTTCAATCTCTTTAACTATTTCAAATAGTTTTTAAATTGTGTCATCTGTCAACTTCGTACAAAAGAACAAGCAAACTAGCAAACAACCTTTAACTAACATTGAAGACCTATGAAAACTGTCACAATTTTGTGACACAAATTTAATATTTGAAAAATATGAGCAGGAGCGGAGAAAACTTCAAACACACTCAAAAAAAAAGAAACTATAAAATAGGACATATTTCTTTCATGCATGTTTATATTGCTCTAATAGAAACTGAAGCGAGTTAACAAAAAATAGAAACCAACATCCTTATAACTGGATGGATATACACATATTTGCTTGGCCTGGGTTGTGGAACTGTTTTCAAAAACTTTTACCTCTACATACAAAAAAAAAAATAGAAAGAAAACATATAGGCAACAGCAAAATGCATAAATAGTTAGTAGTTTGGATGTGTGCTTGTTTGTGTGATTGCTGGTGTTTTTGTTGCTACTCCTATTTTTAATTTCCTTTTAGGCTGCCTGCCTGCCTGCACGGTAGGCAAACGTCAAAAATAAAAACATAGTTTTTTTCATTCTCCTTTATTTGGTGGGGTGGAAATTTGCAATATGCGTAACTTCTTGGCTATGTGTGTGTGAGAGAGAGAGCACCGGGGTTGGGGCCGGGGTTATGTTTAATGAAAAACAAAACCAAAATATATAGAATCTAGCTGGGAAAAGAACATACTGCCTGCTTCGCTTAGGTTGTTTTTAACGTTTTACTCTACTTGTTTCTTATTTACCTTGCCATTCTTACAGGTGAATGCCATTCTTCACATAGGTTTGCGCTGCCAGGCATTAAGGAATAACATATCAACTTGAAGACCACGTTTCTTAAATATACGTATATACATACCCATTGCTGAATATTTAGGAATTGTGGTCTTACAACCAAAAAAAAAAAAAAAAACGAAACATGAAGCAAAAGAAAGTTAGTAAATTAACTAAGTTGAAATTTAATATAATGAAAATAAGCAGACCGTAGGGTATGAGGGCTATAATGAAGCACTTGCAGTACTATTACAACAATTTAAGTTCAACGCCATAATGAAATTTATTTTGGAGCAAACGAAAAAAAACCATTATGGCTAGTGCCAGAATTCCAGACGTAACACAAATTTCTTTGGACCTAATACATATAAAGACTTTTATTTTCTCACAAACTATTTTAATACGTTAATTTCCCATACCAATGAAAAAAGAAAAAATCATCCAAAATCCCTTGCAAATCTCCCCTTTCATCACTCTAAGCTTATCTTATTGTTTTTACCAGGAATTGTTAAGATCTCTGAATATTGAAGTCTTTGCAAAAACAAAAACCGAGTAGAAAATTGTTTCTCTTTTAGGGCTTGCCAAAGCGTAAAAGGATTTTTGCTTTTACCTTAGAAAACCCCTTAACATTCTACCTACAGATGAAGTTTATGTTCCAGCCAACACAACAAACGACTTCGGAGATAGAGTTAGGGCAGGAAGACAATCAAGAGGCCATTCACGTAACTGTTGTGTGTGTAGTAGCCCTTAAATGGATAATGGACGTCTGAGCCTTTTTTTCTTGTTTGCATTAAAACAAATGAGAAAAGATTGCAAGTGAGGCCTATATCACAGAGAAAGATGAAGGAGTTGGAAAAAACTAAAACTGTTTTAGCAGATTAGATTTAAAGATTAGACAAATAAAAATGGATTTTCTCTTAGGGTTAGACTCACAAAAAGGTAAGCGTAAATTCTTTATAAATTTACGCCTACAAAAAGGTGTTTCAAAAAATTAAGAGGTAAATTCAAGAGCAGTGTGGAAAGAAAATAAGGAGATTGAAGAAATGACCTACAAAACAAGTAATTCTAGCAACTTATTATTTTTATACCATAGCAAGTGATATTATTAATCCATTATCCTTAACTTTTTAAATAATTTTGGGCGTAATAATAGTTGAAATAATAATAGTAAAACTTTCATTAAGTTCGTCCCATCCAAATTTTTTATACCCTCTAAAATCTATCAAATTACAGAAATTCTTTTTGGATAATTGGGTTAGAACCTTGAAAATAATGGGGCTATAAACATGGTATATTAAAAAAAATCCATGTAAAACTTTTAAAGCGTATATTTTATGAAAAAAAAATATTTGAAATTTATGAACTATCATAATGTATATAAATACGATCCGATCAAATATCAAATCGAAGAGTTTTTATAAAATATCTAAAGATATGTGAAGCGTTGATCTAAGCAAACAAGTATTTAATGGGTTGTCAAACTCAGATTCAAAAATGTATTTTTGAAGGACTTCCATGTTAAATTGAACAAACATATTTTCTGGCGGGCTTTAAGAAAAAAGTGGACTGGATCCTCAAAGGGAACATTAAACCAGTGAGTGGAGCAGTATAGTCGGATGGGGCCAAAACTACCACGAATATCTAACTTTCTACGGTTGTTAGAACCTGGGTAATATTTGGCGATATTTGCACCCTCTGACCGATTATAGATCAACAGCTCCACTTTCTAACCCTTGCACATCTTGTGAATATTCACGGCATAAAAAATCGTCACTTTAGGTTTTGGTTGATTTGACCCTCGGAATAAAGACCGATCATCATCAAAGCAGCCGTTCTCAGTAGTTGGTCAGATTTCCTCTCACGTGTAAAATATGTGAGGTTCTGCATATTATAATGGCCTCTAGAGCGACTAGAAAATCTGACAAAAATAAAGTTGATGAAAGAAATTACATCTTCATTTTTATTTCGTCAATAGATCAAATAAATCAGCTCTTGAAAATGTTGTAAAAAAGCCAACGAAACGTCGAGCAAATATGAAATAAAAAAAATTTCGGTTTAATGGACCCCCTAAATATTGTTTCAACATTTCCATGGAATTTCATGTAAAACTTCAAAGCGATCTGTGGGACATTTCCGCCCTCTAGTAGGGTAATAATACTAAACAATATTAGAATACATGAATATTAGAATACAACAATATTAGAATAATATGTAGATATTAAATATAACTTCCACATGCGAGTACATACAACAATATAATTGGTATCAATTTAAAGGTCAACCACACCTCTTGGATACACTATAAACTTCTTGGGTCTATGTCCTTCAGGAGTACATATATACGCTATAGAATACAAATTTTGTAATTTTTCACACAAAAACCAGGTTCCATTTGAAATATTGACCGATCTTTATCAAAACAGGTATCCTTATTCTTTGTCCCGATCCCCATCTCCATGTAAAAATTCGCGATGTTCGGGCCATAATTGCGGCCTCTGGAGCAACCAGAATATCAGACACAAATAAAGTTTTTGGTTCATTTCATCCCCTAAATATTAATCGATCTTTACCAAAAACAATAGGGGTCTTCATTGGCCAGAACCCATCCTACATGTAAAATTTCGTGAAGATTGGTCCATAACTGTGACCTCTATCGTACTTACAAATTATAATGGACAGACGGACGGACGGATACACATTTCTATATATTGACTCACCTAGTCGAGATATGACGATCGGTATACTTAAAGGTGGGTCTAGGACCAATATTTCGCAGGGTTACAAACTCTTGGGGCTGCACAAAGTTATAATACCCTGACGACATAGTTGTGTAGGGTATAAATACTAAAGTATTGTCAAATCGCCCATAATTGCCAAAATCGTGAATATTAACATCCTCAGAGTCATAGCAAAATATGTGCAAAATATCACACCGAAGTTGATGGAGAGCTCGTGATGTCAAGATGCACAATAAGTCATAACATTTGGTTCCTTCTTTCTCCGAAGACTTTAGACAAACAAATTGCCGCTACATGCTCAGTTTTCTGAAAGAAACATGCGACCATTTGCTTCGAAGTGTCAATTTCACTAATGCAATATCTAATGCATGCTGGTGGAAGATAGCACAATGAAGTTTCTTTTCTTACGTCGCGTCATAGATGTTCTAGGGTATGCCCGATTTTAACGACATTCTTCATGTTTTTCATAATGCTATAGAACTGTGCTTCAATTTAAGTCAATTAATTGTTGTGCAATTCGGGTTTTGATTTCACTGTTAACAACACAACACCTAGTCGTACAACTAACCGTACTTAGTTAAAAAATGTAAAATTTTTAAATTGAAATTCTGTTCTGAAAAATTGAATTTTCGAATCACTGTAGGCAACACAACACATGGCCGTACAACTCTGAGTTCTTTTATGCCAGACAATTTTTAAATATCCAATGGAAATGTCAAATACAAATGTTTAAGTTCAGCGATGCTCCCTAGTCGTCATAAGCCATGTGCAGTCAATTATTTGGTAAATCGGTTTTTCAAGTCACTGCAAACAACACAACAAACGGTCGTACAACTCACCGCACTGAGTACGTTTATCAAATTCAAAAATATATATAGTACTTCTCATTAATCAATCAAAATTAAATATTTTTGGAAGGTCTATAAAACACTGAGCATGAATTGTATGATAGTTAGACGATACCTTTTGATTCAACAGTTCTCTTGTTTATAAAATCCATTTTTAAAACTTTTCATTCTTCGTAACTGGTAAATTGTGTGTTGCTCCCTCTTCCTGGGCATACTTGTTGAATTTTCTCATTTCCCTTGCCTTTATCATTTTGCTAAAAATAATAACTTTGACTTGATTATAAAATACAAATTTTTAGAATTATTTTTTTTTTTCCAAAAGGAAAATGACCCAAACTTAACTCATTTAAAGTTTTCTATTAGTATACATTCCCACACACACACACCCCCACAATATACATAGCCAAACACATTAAGTCTCACCATCTAACCTTTCAATTGCAAAGCAATAAAATTATTTAACAAACGACAAAAACAAAATTTACAGCAGCAACAACAAAAACTTCTAATACTTGCCTTTGTTGCTGTTGTCCATATGTTTATAACAAAAATAACAACAACAACAAAAAGTATGAAATAAATGCAAATTACAAAACAAAAAATTCTCCTCCAGCAACAACAACCACAACAAAAACGACAATTTCAATATGGAGAAACATAGAATTTGCACGCACGAACTCACAATGATTATGTTTTAATTTTCCATTAAAAATCTGACACAACAACAAAAAAGGGGTTAAAACTAAATTGAACTTTTTGGGGAAAATACAACAAAAACAACAACTAAATAACAACTACAGGATATAAACTAAACAAAAATAGTGTTGTTTGTTGTTAGAAAAAAAAATCCTAAACAAGAGCATTGTCCTTTCTATGGTCGAAAACTTTTTGGTTTTCTAGGTAATTGTGCTGGAAATAAGTTTCTATTTTAAACTCCGGGTTTTTGTTGTTCTTCTTCTTTAGTTTTGGTCACAATTTTGTGCTCGTGCTGGACATTTATGTTTAGGTAATGTGGCAAGTATTTTTTTGTTGGTTGGGTAAAAATGTCAATTTTGGAGTCCGCTCACCCTCCCACTTAGAACAAATGGCAACAAATTATAATAAAGTTATAAAATACTCATCATGATGTAAATAAAATAATAAAAAACACAAAATATGAACACAATAAGCAGAGGACATTGACATAATAAAATTTGAATTAGTACAGTATTCGGACACAAAATTTGGCACACAAATTGAAAATTATTAAAAATACTTCAATTTAAGGGTACCCCACCCATTCTCGGTTTCAAAAAATAAATATATATATAAATAAATATAAATATATTATAAGGGAATGCCCTCTCATTAAAGATTACGCTGCCAAATTTGAATTTTAGGAGAACATTTTCAATCGCCAATAATGCTCCAGGGTATAAAAATTAACATTTCCAATGAAAACCAGTAAGGAAAGTAGTAAAGTCGGACTGGGCCGACTATATGATACGCTTCACCACTTGGGGTATTTTGTTCATATGTATACCAACAATTTTATGCCTATGTTCCCTCGAAGGAACATACACACGCCTTTTTGCAACCAATGCTAAATTTAAATTCAGTCGGGAAGATTTAAATTCATTAGGAGTTTGGTGCACCATTTAACTAAAATCGGGCGAAAATATATATGTGGCAGCTATATCTAAATCGGAAACGAAACTTACTTACTTACTTAGCTGGCTTATTGTTCCATAAGCCGAGCTTTCCAATTTGAAAGACCACGTTCCAAGATGTTGTTTTCTACTTGATCTTTCCATCTGATTCGAGGCCTTCCCATTCTACGGGAACCATCAGTAGGCTCGCTTTTATATGTCTTTTGGGCTGGGGCATTCTCATTCATTAGCACAACATGGCTTAGCCATCGTAGTCGCTGCAGCTCAATAGGACAGACTATGTCGATGTCCGCGTATAAATTATAAATCTCGTGGTTCATTTGACGCCGATATTCACCGTCGACGCAGATCGGCCCGCAGATCTTTCGGAGAATTTTTCTTTCAAACACCCCAAGAGCTGTCTCATCTGCTTGCGCAAGTACCCATGCGTCAGATCCATATAACAGCACGGGTAGTATCAGCGTCTTGTAAAAAGTGAGTTTGGTCTGGCGAGAGGTGGCCTTGTTTCTAAACGGCTTACTTAGACCATAGTAGCATCTGCTGGCCATCACAATCCTTCTACGAATTTGAAAACTGATGTCATTCGTTTTGTTTATGGCGCTACCAAGGTATATAAAATCTTTGACTACCTCGAAGCTGTAGTTCTCAAGTTCCACAGTTGGTCCAAGTCTACTAGACGTCTTGCGGGTTGATAGCATCAGCTTGGTCTTCTCGCCGTTTACTGCCAGACCCATTTTGGCAGACTCCTTCTCGATTTATTCAAATGTGTCTGTAACCGCTCTCAATGTTCGACCCATTATGTCGATGTCATCGGCGTAGGCGAGTAACATGTGTTGTTTGGTGTACAGAGTGCCATTTCTGTTCACTTTTGCCTCTCGTATGGTCTTTTCGCCGTTTACAGCCAGACCCATTTTGCAAGAATCCTTCTCAATTTGTTTAAAGGTGTCTGTAACCGCTCTCATTGTTCGGCCCATTATGTCGATGTCATCGGCTTAGGCGAGTAACATGTGTGGTTTGGTGTACAGAGTGACATTTCTGTTCACTTTTGCCTTTCGTATGACCTTTTCCAGCAGGATGTTAAAAAGGTCACACGACAAACTGTCACCTTGTCTGAATTCTCGTTCGGTATTGAAGGGCTCCGATAGGTCCTTTCCGACTTTAACTGCTGACCTTGTGCCACTTAAAGTTATCCGTCATAGCCGTATTCATTTGGCAGGAATGCCGAACATGACTTTAAACACCTCTGAACGGATAGGGCTGTCGAATGCGGCTTTATAGTCGACGAATAAGTGGTATGTGTCGATGTATTTTTTTTTTCACGAAACTTAGCACATATAATTTTAGACTCAACTCAGTGCACCATGCCAAATTTCGTGTAAATTGAAGGATATATAGGGTCTTTGGTACACCATATACTTTAAATCGGACGAAAGTATATATAGAAGCTATATATAAATCTGAACCCATTTTTCCCAATTTCAATAGGGTTCGTCCTTAGGCCAAATAAATGAGCTCTGTCAAATTTCATCCAATTCGGATTATATATGCGACCTGTACTTTGTTTACAATTTACGGACATGCATAAATCGACTCAGAAAGTAATTCTATGTATATTCTCAAAGTTGTCTGTTACAAACATATGCACAAATACATAATACCCTGTACAACAGTGTGGTGAAGTGTATTAAAATTGGGGGCAACTCTCGGAACATTTCCCACTGATATTGTCCATTATACTCCAATATGAACTAAATACCTCTTAACCAGATTCCAGCCGCTTAGAAGAATACCAATTTTTTTCAGGAACAATGTGCCACCAGAATTTGCATTTGTTCCATTCGAGTACCTCTTCCCTTCGTCATCCTAAAACATATATACGAAACATATTCTTGTTTTTGTAGTACTAACCCTGCTCTATCCAACTTTTTCTCCAATATTTGGCTGGATTTGCATGCATTATCAACGAATTTTATTATTCAATAAATACGAACAATGACAATAAAATGTGTATGTGTCTCTATATGGCTCTGTATTTGTGGTTGTGTGTGTGTGCCACAATAAATAAATAAATACAATTGTCAAAACATTTCATTTGCCATTGTTTATTAAAATTTTATCAATATTTCCGAATTATTTTACCACAAATCAATACTGTCACCAGTATACGACTATATGAATGTGTAAGTGTGTGTTGGTGTGCAATTACATTGGTTGATTACCACTCATTTTATATATACAAATTCCAATTAAAATACCATAAATATGACTATTAAAAAGTTTACCTCGGTCGAGAAAAACAACAGCAACAACAAAAACATCCAGGTCTTCTGTTTTTTTGAACAGCTATTTAGTAGTACAACACCGCCACCGCATAAATGCAAAAATGGCTTTGAATGGTATTTGAACAAAAAAACAACAACAAAAGTTGAAATAATATGCAATAATTTTTATTGTGACAATGTTTTTGTTGTTGTTATTTCAGAAATCATTTGTTTTTGTTCATTTTTTTATTATGTATTTCAATCGTTTGGCATATTACTGCTGTTGCTGCTCCTGCCACAGCTACTACTTCTTTGGCTTAGCTTTTGACTAAATAAACAATCGTAAACCACTTAAACCACAACGACATAACGACAAAACAGAAACCCGGGATACGGGACGAAAAAAACGAAACAACAACAAAAAACGCAAAGGAAAGGAACAGGATTGCAATAAAATCGAACAGAAAAGTTTGTCATTTTTATTGTTTACAGGCAGCAGTAGAAGCAAAAAAACGCAATGGCGATAATAACGATGACAGCAACGGATGGCGATAAAACCAAGAAAATACGCCACCACCATACAACAACGGCAACAACAAATCGATAATAATAATAATAATGATGGCAACAGAAAAACAATAATAGTAATCATAATAATAACAACAACGATTGCCAACAACAAGAATTGAACTTCTGTTTGGCATTATTATTGTTTCAATTCGTTTTTGTTGTATTTTATTTTATGGAGTATCGTAAAATTATAAATATGGAATATTATAATATTGAAATAATGGTTGGGGTTGGGTAGATTGTTGTTTTGTCGTTTATTTTGTATTACACAAGCTTTTGCAATTATTTTCTATGTAGGACATAATATTAAATGTTATTTATTGGGAATTGCCAAAAGTTGTTTTGATGAGACTGTGATTGAAATCTAGTAAAGCAGTCATAAAATTGATTTATGCAAGTAAAAACTTCGACCGAACCGAACTTTTTACGCCATCTAACATGCGGTGCATATTTAAAATATACAAAATTTGTCGGGACTTTTATAATGAAATATCAATCTATAGACTCCCAGGTTCGAAAATTGACCTAGGGTCTTCAACGTACCGAAATCCACCAAATACAACATCCTCCTGTATTGAAAACATTCTAAAACGAAAATTTTTTATTCACTGGCAATCCTCAGTCCCAAGATATTTTTCAAATTATAGCCACTTCGGTGGAAACAATTTTATAAATCCTTAAAAGTACGCAAATAGGTAGGAACTTTTTTTCCAATCATAAACATATGTAGATTTTTTTCTGCAGCAATGTGTTTTTCGTACTATAACCCGGAGAATGAAGCTATAACCTTCAAATTATGGAAAATAAGGCGGTGC
This sequence comes from Musca vetustissima, assembly GCF_032173495.1. Classification (NCBI taxonomy): domain Eukaryota; kingdom Metazoa; phylum Arthropoda; class Insecta; order Diptera; family Muscidae; genus Musca; species Musca vetustissima. The sequence continues at coordinate 48,611 of NW_026879778.1, read as the reverse complement.
TCTTATATGCAGGTAACCTTGACCTAAATTGATAAATTACTGCTTATATCTATGACAGCCTCCAGCACCCCACAATGCGAAATTACATTCTCCACACATTTTCCTTGCAACGTAACTGAAATTTCGCCTTCAAAATACACCAAGACATGGACCAGTATTAATATTTTTAATTAGAAGATTTGACATTCCATAAGAATCTTAAATATCAAATTATAGACAATACGGATGTCCCCAAAATACCGAATGATGGGGTGTACCGCTCTATAGGAGCTACCCCGGAATGGATCAATATATTTATAATTTTTCGTAGGGATATTTTCTACCAAATGATAATCCAATATATAAAACTATTTTAAATGCCGATATTAGGGAGGTACCGGTATATGAGGACTACCTTAAAATATGGACCAACAATAATAATAAAACAAAGTGGACCCAATATATCAAATTACAGCAAAAACTGTTGTAATGCCGAATATTGAGGCTATATCAGAATGTGGATCTAAAAAAACCCGTAGAATACTTCTATCCGAACAAGGCTAAATCAAATTGGAATTGTATTCCCATGATTCACTGGGCACTATTTCTGAGCTTAGTTCGCAAATTTTTATCACGAGGGCTACAATTCATATTTCACTTAGTGTTGCCTTTCGCAATTTTCTGGCTCTTCAAAGACGAGACAAATCCAAAGAAAGGACTTGTTTGACTGAAGTCTTCGGCTCTCCCACATTGTGTCATATTAGATAAATTGAGTTGGCACTCCATGAATTATTTTTATTTCCTCATAACAATAATGTTTGTAATTAGCTTCAGTGTCCGGAAAAGATTCGAAGATGCGGTTATTTGCTAGTTATAGCCTCGACGTTATGGCCATTGAGTACATATAAACTTGGCTGAAAAAATAAGTAAAAAATTGGTATTCGATGTTGCCGACACATATCTACCCTGAGCCTCGGAGATCTTCGGAATCACACATAGTTTGTATTATTATCTTTATATAAGTTACTAGCAAAGTGCCCGCTATTTCGTATGCGGAAAGGGAATACAAAAAATATTTCACATAAATTTGTTGTACTATAGTTTGCGATTTAGTACACTTCATACACATAAGCACTATTTTCCGAAATCTCTCTTACTTCCATTAAACAGATTAAAACCAGTAAGGAAAATAGTAAAGTACCCCATGCTAAATTTCGTGCAAGTCGAAAGATATATAGGGACTTTGGTACACCATTTACATTGGTACACCATTTACATTTAATCGGACGAAGTTATATATGGGACCTATATCTAAATCGGAACCGATTTTCACGATGTTTAACACACATCGTTCTAGACGTAATTCAGCCCGCTGTGCCTAATTTCGTGTAAATCGAAGGATATATAGGGAGTTTGGTGCACTATTTAACTAAAATCGGACTAAAATATATATGGGAACTTTATCTAAATTTGAACAGATTTTCAATAGAATTCCAGTTCTGTCTGTTCATCAAAAACCAAATTGTAACAGATTTGGTACCATTCTGTACTTTTCGTACGCACATTCCAAAGTTTGTCAAATCTACACTCCCACAGTAACCTAAGTTGCAACTTTCGGGATTCGAATTCTACCCGTTCACCAATGTCCAATTTGTACCAAATTTTGTGCTTTTCGTACCCACATAAATCCAAATTGTAGCATATTTAGTACCATTTAGTACTTTTCGTACTTTAAGTTTGAATTTTCAACTCTGTCTCAATCCTTTACTCTAACTTCAAATATAAGTTTTTTTTTATAATCTTAGTACCATTTAGTACACATAATCAATCAATCAATTTAGTACCATTTAGTGCTTTTCGTATCCAAGAGTACGAAATTCCAATACTACCTTAATTCTGTGATTTGCATTCTCTATCCATTCACTGTGATCTAAACTGTACCAAATTTAGTACCATTTAGTACACGAAATGACATATTTTCAAAACTACCGACATATTTCAATCCTGCACTCCAACAGTAATATTAATTTAATCAAAATTTCAGGATCTCAACCCTATCCATTGGTACCATTTAGTACTTTTTGTTTCTATAATTAAACTACGTCAATCCTTCACTTCAAGAGTAATTTTAATTCCAAAATTCTGGAGTCCAACTCTATCCACTTTATCAAGTTGTACCAAATATAGTACCATTTAGTACACATACGTACTATGCTTCCAAATTTCAGGTTTTAAGCTCATCCCTTTAAGCAAAATTCAAATTGTACTATATTTAGTACTTTTCGTACCAATAAGTGCGAAATTTAGTACCATTAAGTACTTTTCGTACACAAAGGTACGATTTTTTAAAGCTACCTCAATCCTGTATTCCAACAGTAGTCCTAATTCCGATTTTCAGGATTCCATCTATATACACTCAACTAAATGCAAATAGTACCAAAGTTAGTACCATTTAGTACTTTTTAAAAAACATAAGTATGCAAATCTTAAACCATTTCTATACATCAACACCACTTCCCAACCAGTATTCTATATAAAATTTCAAGATTTTAGCTATATATGTTCAATATATGTCGAATTAGAACTAAATTTAGTACGTTTAGTACACTTATAGGTCGAATTTCCAAAAACCCTTTTGTACATCTTTCTAACTTTTCATCAGTGACCCACATTCCAAATTTCAGAATTCTAGCTCTTCCCGTTCGCCTAATACAAAGGGTACCATATTTGGTACATTTTAGTACTTTTCGTACCCTTCTAGTACGAATCTCCAAAAACCCAGCCTTATCTCACGCCTACACACCAACAACAACCCACACTCAAAATTTCAAGCTTCTAGCTTTAGCCGTTTCGTCTGGGCGATGATCTGTCAGTCAGTCACTCACTCACTCACTTAACACTAAGCTCTTTTATATATATGACTAGCATAGGCCCGCTACGTTGTTAGCGAAACTTTGAAACTTTGAATTTAATTCGCATATGCAAGTTTCGCATCAGGGCGGAATAAATACAAGTTATCAACGTACGACCTTTGTAAAGCCACATAGCCCAATATGCCTGATGAGCCGCTTAACCAACGGCGAAACGCGTCGCATAATGGTGGGTACGTAGGTTCTTCTCCTGGCTTTCCTTTTCATTGCAAAATTTAGATCATCAAGCTCGACTCGAAAGAGTATAAATAATCACTTAAAATCACTTTCAAAATGATCACAAAAATTCAAATAACAAAAAAGAAACTTTTTATAGTTAAATAAATAAACATTATTTTAGCTACGCAATATACTTTTGGATTAAGTACAAATTTGAAACATTTTTATTATAATCTCAGATCTTACTCCGTATTTCTTTCGTACAGAAACGTTAATGCTTCTATCCTACTAAATCGAGTACAAGTTCTGTAAGTTTACTATTTTCTCGATCGTCCCGATGGACTGATGTAAAAAGTTCTATAATACTGTGTTAACCTTTTTTGTTCCTTCCGGTAATTTAATACTAATGGTAAAATATCTAGTTCGTTTTAGTACTGATAGTAGTACCCTTATAGTACAAATTACAATTTTGCACAGCGCATCATTTTTTATTCAGAGACCTGCCTTTATAGTGAAGATTTCCATTAAAATTGCAGAAATTTAGTATTTCTGGTGCGTTACGTATTACAAAATACTCAATGGTATTGTCGGTATTTTTAGTATATCCTCATAATAATGACCCAGCCCATTATTCATTGCATCAAAAGATCGATCCAATGTGGTTGGAAACATCATTGGAAATATCAGTATTGTTATTTTAGAAAATTTGGAACTTTAGCATTTAAAATTGACTACACTTTAGTACTTGTGATGTTCAGCGGCTTATTGCATAGTTTCACTTATTTGTATTTGAAGTCTCGCCTGTTTTTCACTACACTAGAAATTTTAACCAAAATTCACATAATCATTCGCTGTAGTATAGATTCATGTGGGATTCGAAACTATATTTCATATAACCGTATATATTTCCATTAAACATTTTATTTACCATAGTCAAAGAGTAATACTAAAATTCGGATATCTTTCTCTAACATTTTCTATTTAGTACTTTTTACTAAAAATTAAAAAAAAATACTTTTGTTAATTTGTTTAAACAAAATATACATACAAAATTTCAGGACTCTACCTCTACTCGTTCTGTCGTATAAAATATTTAGTACTTTAAGTACAAATGTCAAACAATATTGCCAAAAGCATTGTTTTTATATCCACCCGTACCGCCGTATACAATGTGTTGTACTTTTTAGTACATTTTAGAAGTTATTAATGCAAAATTTTTATGTATAAATTGTTATTGTCATAGTTCCAGATAATTATTTAATAACAGGTTCCTATCTTCATCCATTCTACCGTATACAATATTTAGTACTTGTATTCGATTCGTATTCTATTTGTTTATAATATACAAAAAATGTTCCCATACTGTGCAATATTTTGTATTAATGATGCCATTTAGTACGAATTTTCAATAAACCAAGCCTGTTACTTATAGTTGGACATTTTTGTACTCTAAATTTACATTTATATTTTTTACCATTCACTATGGTACAATATTTAGTACAATTTTGTGCATATCGGTCTATTTGTAATAGTTAAGCTACATACTAAATTTCAGATCTCAATCTATGACTTTTCCATTATAAGTTAATATTTTGTACCATTTTAGTACAAATTTCAAAAATATATTAATATATAGCATAGTATTTGTAATAATTAAATCTATGTGCCGTGTTTCAGATTTCTATTCCTACCGGTTCCATTATACTACAGTATTTAGTACTAATTCCAAAAAGTTATGCTTAGAGTAAGCTACATACAAAATTACAGATTTCTATTTCTACCAGTTACATTGTATTTACATATTTAGTACTTTTTATCGCAATTCAAAAAAAAAAAAAAAATGGCATAGTATTCTATTTGTAATAGTTAATGCTATATGTGAAATTTCAGAACTTTTTAATAGCTTAAGTTACATACCAAATTTCAGATATCTATCCCTACCTGTTTCATCGTAGTATAATATTTAGTACTAATTTGCAAAATTTGTTCACACATTCTGATTTGTTTATAAATGACAAGGCTGCATACCAAATTTTAGAGTTGTAGTTCCAACCGTTCTGGCGTAATACAGTTTTTAGTACTATTTAGTACCATATTTGTTCTAATTTCCAAAAAGTATTTTTTGTACATCATTTTATTTTTAATGACTTAAGCTACATACCAAATTTCAGACATCTATCTCTACATTTTCCATCGTAGTATAATATTTAGTACATTTTAGTACCTTTAGTACTAATTTCCATAACTTGTTCACAAATTCTGATTTGCTAATCACTGACAAAGCTGCATACCAAATTTCAGAGTTCTACTTCCAACCGTTCCGGAGTAATACAGTTTTAGTACTTTTTAGTACCTTTTAGTACTAATGTCCAAAAAATATTTTTGCACAGTATTCTCTTTGTAATGGCTTAAGCTCCATACCAGTTTCAGTTATGAATCTTCACCAATTCCATTCAAATACAATATTTAGTACTTTTTAGTACATCTAAGTACTAAATTCCAAATTTTTTTCACAAATTCAAGTCCGCTCGCCATAGACAAAGCTACGTGCCAAATTTCAATGTTCTACATCTAACCGTTCCCGCGTAATACAGTTTTTAGAACTTTTTAGTACCTTTTAGTACGAATTTCCAAAAACCCCGCCTTATCACACGCCTACTCACCAAACCCCACCTACATGCCAAATTTCAAGTTTCTAGCTTTAACCGTTTCGTCTGGGCGTTGATGATCAGTCAGTCACTTATAACGCAACTCTTTTATATATATAATATAGATAATAATATTGTTTTATCAAAGAGATGTCGGATTTAATGTTGATCAAATTGGTTACTCCTGATATATATAAATATTGAAAATGTTGTCCATATGTGGGGTAGATACTACAAGGAGTGGACCAATTTGTCCCATTTTCGGCCAGACAGACAGACTTGTGTAAATCGACTCAAAATTGTTTGAAACGGATTTGTTCTAAAGAATCTTGGAGTCTAAAATAAATATTTCGATGAGGCTGTGAACGATAACTCTCAGAGGGAGTAATCGATTTTACGCTTTAATTATTCTGTCAATTTCACACTTAAGGGTGATCGAAATATCCGGTTGGAACAAAACCCTATATTTTCACCAAGTCTGACTGGGGAGATTTTTCCAATACTTTAATGTCAGTTTGAGTGTTCACATTATCGAAACTTCACTGTACTTACAATTTATAATTAAAAGTCCCCTAATAACATTTTGTTTCCCTGGTGCAAAAAACATCATTAATTTTCCTCCAAGGATTTTTGGTAGCTTAAACTAAATTCAATTTTAACTTCATTTTGCAAAAGTATAAGACAATTAAGATTATAAACGTTTTGAGTATTTGTCTGCACCTGGCTCCAGGGAATTATTCGCCAGAACAATACTTCATATTGTAAAAATATTCCTTCGATAATTAATAAATCTTAATGCAAAAGCAACTAAACCATGAAATGTATAATCACAACCGAAGACAAAGTGAAAAGTGGCAATAAATAATGATTGTAAATTAGAAAAGTAATTGTTGCAATTGGTAAAAAGGGAATTGGGGGCTCATTTGTTACACACAACGATAAAACGATTTGCACCCAAGCTTGCAAGAAATTCCAAACGAAAACTTTTAAACGGCATTTTTTTCTTCCAGCTAACAGAAATGTTTCTTTTTTCGCAGAATGTATGCGAGATATATTTGCGTGTTTTTCGAAGGAGATATTTTTCTTTTTTTTACTACTCAAAATATGTCTGTACACATATAAATTTGTTGTTTGTTTTCATACGCTCTTAGGCGTGTATGTGTCGCATATTGAGCGATATTAAAGTAACATAAACTATGTGTATGTATATGTACTCACATTAACATAAATCTTAAGCTTTTCTCTCAGCTAAAAGAGTGCTAACAACACTCTTCCTTTTTTGTTGTTCTTGTATTTCCACAGAGATTGCTGAAGTAGTCCATGAAAGCGCAAAAAAAAAAAGAATCTGTTGTTCCAAAGAAAGCGAATGTCGCAACAACAAGAACCACCAACATATAGTAATAATACATTCAAATTCATACAGCAAGGCCAACAGCCACAACAACCAACAAATTCTAAGTATTGTGACTTAAGCTTGACACATTGTATGGCCCATGGTTGGTTAGGCTATGAAAGACGATGTAGGCGGCAGTAAAGATTTCCTTTATCCGTTCTTTTGTGGTATACACAACTACTTACATTCAGCTACATACATACATAAATATGTATTTTTTGTAAAGTGTTTGTTTGTAAATATGTTGGATTAAACAATTTTTGCATGATGAAATGTTGATAAGAATGGAACGTATAGTGGTGAACAAAAATTTTAATAAAATATACTAACATCGGATTTTTTTAAACAGATGTTTTTCTGAAGACCTATAGCGGTTCCAATACCATCAGAAAACTCATGTAAGGTATTTTATGCATATGACCTATATGGTCTATTTGTAGACCATCTTAGAAGATCTTTAGAATCTCTTCCAGAGGGAAAATTGGAATTAAGTTTTAAAGAAAGGAGACTAATGTGGATAATTTTTACATGGACGACACATATAATTTAATCTAGAGGCCTATAAGAGTTCATGTACCTACATAAGACTTATGGAAGGTCTCTTAAATTTATAGCACCCATAGAAAGTCCCCTAAGCCTCATAAAAGGGTGTCTATATGTCAAGTACTCTGAGAAGGTATTTTTCCATAGATGACCTATTGAAGGCCTTCTTTCTTTAGAAGTCAATTCATCTGTTCCCTCCATAGAAGGTATCATGAAGTAGGTCTACATTGGGACTCACATTTCTAAATACCAATAAAAATCTGAGATTTTTAGTTGACCTATAAAATGTCTCCTCTTTTTAGAAGACCTATGAACGTCTTCTTTGCAAAGAAAATCCGTAAGAAATATATTCTGTATGCAAAATTCTCATTTTTCAGACTTCTATCGACAGAAAAAGTACATAGAAGACCTCCAAAATAAATTTTATTTACAGAAGACCTTGAAAATATATTCTATCATAGAAGACCAATAGAATGACCTGCAGAACTATAGACAGAGATGCTCAGAGTACGTGGGTCTCATTTTTCAGACTTCTATCGACAGAAAAAATACATAGAAAACCTCCAAAATAAATTTTATTTACAGAAGACCTTGAGAATATATTCTATCATAGAAGACCAGTAGAACTATAGACAGAGATGCTCAGAGTATGTGGGGAAATTTTTAAAAGTGACCTGAAGTAAGTCTGTAAGTAGACTCGTCGTAGTCGACCAGAAGCAACCTTTAGGCGACCTTTATAGACAAACCTAAGAAAGTTTCTAAGGTGATTGGGAAAGAGACTTTACAATGGACCATAAAGGAGTCTCTACAGGAGAACTGGATGAATTCTAAATAAGAGACCTGAGCGAAGTCTCTATAGACGACCAGACTTAGAGACTGCCTACAGTCTCTAAGGCAGTATGAAGAAGTCTCTAAGGCAATATGAAGGGAGTCTCAATAGGCGATATATGAGAGTCTTAACAGATTATCAAAAGTGAGTCTCTGTAGATGACCTGAAGGCAAGCTCAATACTCAGCTTGCAGGGTGTCTATCGACGACATGAAGGAAGTCTCTGTAAATGAGTTCTACGGAAAGCGATGGGGGTCTCTGTTGACGACCGGATGGGAGTGTGTGTTAATTTGTAGGAATTCTCTAATGAGGAATTTTACGATGATCTGAAGCAGTCTCTATAGGCGACCTAAACGGAATCTCCATATGCGATATGAAAGGAGTCTTTATAGGCGACCAGAAATAAGTTTCTTTGGGCAACCTGAAGGTAGTTTCTTTACACCAATTGAAGATGTCTCGAGAGCAGAACTGAATGAATTCTCTATATACGACCTAAAGCGAGTCTTTATAGGTGACTTGAATTGAGTCTTCATAGATGACTTCTGATGAATGAAGTATCTATAGACGACCTGAGGCAGTCTTTATATACTACATGAAAATATTATCTTTATGTACGACATGAAGAATGTATCGAAAATTGATCAGAAAGGAGTCTCTGTAGGCGTCTCTTCAGAGCAACTGAATGGATTCTCTATATGAGATCTTTTGAAACTCTTCGATATAAAAAATCCTCTTAAGTTCTAAAAATATTTCGTATCCTAAAATACTCACTCCTTTCAAAAATTAAACCCATTTCATACCGACCCCATCTAATGTCTTATCCACTCATATGCTTAAGAATGTGTTTTGTTTTCGAGTTTTTAATGCTTTTAATTTTTGTTCGCCATATTTGCATAGAGGGCTGGCTGCCTGGCTTGCTTGATGGTTCGTTGGCTTGCCTGGCTTGTTGTTGTTGGGTTTTCTTATATAAAGTTCTTTGTTGTTGATAATGTTGTTGTCGTTGTTTTGGTTTGCTTTGTTTTTCTTGGCATTTAATTTACACATTTATGCGCTCTAATTCTTGAAAAGCCTTAGCCGAGGCCATTACTTTACATTTATTTACATTTACAGGGTGGTGGTGGTAGTAGTAGTCATCGTGATGTTGTTGTTTATACATGCGTTACAATCCTCTAGTCCTGTCAAAAAACGTCTTAGCCCCCATCATCAACACGACGTTCACCTAGAAAATTTAAGAGGCAGAGCAACAACACTTTTTGAAATCTTTACAGTTTTGTTGTTGTTTTTTTTTCTTTTGGTTAAAATTTTTTCTGTTTGCTACATTTTATGGCACTTCCTGGCGTATTTATGAAAAGCAGAAAAAACAGCAAAAAATTAAATGCTTAGGCTTATGCTCGACCCTGTATATGCCCTCTATGTACATTTGTGTGTATGTGTGGGTGTTTGGTGTACCTCAACAATTTTGTACAATTTACAAAAGGCAACATTTAAGAAGATTTTTAAATTTTTACACGTTCCACTTGTTGGCCATAAACTAAAACGGAAGTCTAAAGGTGCCGATGGTAAACAAGATTTGACAGAGATTTTCAGATCTTGGGATTTTGTTTCTTCATATTTTTTGTTCTTTTTTACTCATTCCTTATTTCACTGTCATTGTTTACTTTCCGGTTGTAAATTTTGTTAAAAATCCTTTGCTGCCTACATATTTGCTGAGATGTTGTGTGTGGGAGAAATTTGTCTATTTATAGGGGGATTTTTTAATTAATTTATGAGATATATTTAGTAATTTTTGTAGCTAACCTTAGAATTACCTTGTTGTTGTTTTCATTATTGGCGGTGGTGGTGGAAAGAGTTATTTATGGCATCATTAATTTAACATAGACATTTTGGCGTTTTTCAAAAGGTGCTGTAGTTAATGTGTGTGTATGGGGAATAAGAGGAGGATGAAAGGATTGACATTTCTAAATAAAATATAGAAATGACAAGGATTTATAAAACTACAATAAAAATAAGAAAGAAGATACACAAATGGATTAATTAAAACATATTTGACATTTAGGAAAATGGGAAGGATTAGAATACACTCAAAGGGTATATGGAGGTTCGTTATATTCAACAGGCCAATAGGCCGTCTTTAGTCAGATTAGAATCTCTCGAAATTTAATTTTTTAATGAGTAGGAACTGAAAAGAGTATCTACAGCTAAGGAGTCGCTATAGACGAACTGAAGGGAGTCTCTATAAACGTACTGAAGGGAATCTCTATAAACGTACTGAAGGGAGTCTCTATAGACGAGCTGAAGGGAGTCTTTATAGAAGAACTGAAAATATTCTCTATAGGCGAGCTGAAGGCAGTCTCTATAGATAAGAATCTCTCGAAATTTAATTTTGTAATGAGTAGGAACTGAAAAGAGTATATACAGAGAAGGAGTCGCTATAGACGGACTGAAAGGTGTCTCTATAGACGAACTGAAAGGTGTCTCTATAGACGAACTGAGAGGAGTCTCTATAGACGAGCTGAAGGGAGTCTTTATAGAAGAACTAAAAATATTCTCTATAGGCGAGCTGAAGGCAGTCTCTATAGATAAGAATCTCTCGAAATTTAATTTTGTAATGAGTAGGAACTGAAAAGAGTATCTACAGAGAAGGAGTCGCTATAGACGGACTGAAAGGTGTCTCTATAGACGAACTGAAAGGTGTCTCTATAGACGAACTGAAAGGTGTCTCTATAGACGAACTGAGAGGAGTCTCTATAGACGAGCTGAAGGGAGTCTCTATAGACGAGCTGAAGGGAGTCTCTATAGACGAGCTGAAGGGAGTCTCTATAGACGAGCTGAAGGGAGTCTCTATAGACGAGCTGAAGGGAGTCTCTATAGACGAGCTGAAGGGAGTCTCTATAGACGAGCTGAAGGGAGTCTCTATAGACGAGCTGAAGGGAGTCTCTATAGACGAGCTGAAGGCAGTCTCTATAGACGAGCTGAAGGGAGCATCTATAGACGAACTAAAAGGAGTCCCTATAGACTCACTGAAAGGAGTCTCTATAGACGAGCTGAAGGCAGTCTTTATAGACGAGCTGAAGGCAGTCTCTATAGACGAGCTGAAGGCAGTCTCTATAGGCGACGAGAAGGATGTTTCTATAGACGACCTGCAAGTTGGCTCTGACTGTAGTCGTTAGCAGGATTATTCTAGAGACTAAAGGACCTTTTTATTGTGGATTTAAATACTGGAAAAAGATCCTTTCAATCTCTTTCCTCCTGTAATCTCGTGCAACCACTTTGTAAACAATTTAATTTCACAGCCATTCACTTCCTCCTCCTCCTGTTCCATCCCAATTTAAAGTAATTTAAATTAAATTTATTTTCACACTTCTACCGTAAACGGATGAATGAATATATGGTTGGTGGAAAACACTTCGAACACAATTTTCTTGGGTATTTGGGGGGTGGCGATGAGAAGAAAACTATTGATTTCCTGTTAAAAGGAACACGTTATCGCCGAATAGATATAGATAAGACAACGTTGGAAACGATGAAGCCTTGGCAACTACCCCCAGTTAACACCATTGGAGGTGAAGACAAATGGTTTTTGTTTAAGTCGAGCAAAAGAGTTGGGGTACAGTGATTAGAGTCTAAGAAAAATTGTATGCAGACGAGAAAATACCTTACAACCTAAAAAAAAGAATATCCGGAAAAAGAAGAGGAAAAATGTTACCTTAAGAAGAGTCAAGGTTTAAATAAATTGGGAACACATGTGTGTGTCCAAATGAGGAGGTATGGATACACCTTAAACTCCCTATTTGTTATCTAGCAAAGAAAATCGCACAAAAATTACAACCATATAAGTAACATGCATTTATTTCCGTTTCCTTATATAATGTGGAAAACTCACACACACATACACACACACACTTCTATCCTTAACAAAACTGATCACTCCTGCCATTTCAACAGTATTTCCTCTACTCCTTTTTCGGTTTCCTGCCACAAGTCTTCCCAAAGGAATTTCATATTGAGTAGGGAAGCATAGTTATTTTTATTTTATTTCTGTTGGTGGTTGTTAAGACACAACAACACTTGTAGTAGTAGAGTTGCCCACCTCTCCGGCATCGGTGATTGAGAATGAAATATTTGAGCTTCGAGTGCAGTGTAATTTATTATAAAAATCCTTTCAAACAAACGGCTAGCATTTAAAATAACCACAACCGCAAGTAAATATTCTCAAACACACAAACACAGATAGTTGTACAACCACTAACATACACACACACAGGGAGAACAGGCAAGCCGGCCGGTCGGCTGGCTGGCAGACAGTTTGGCAAAACCAAACGACCAGACACGGCAGTTGGGGAAATCATTGAGGCACTAAAGTATGTTACACTGTAAAACTTTTGTATGGGGCTCAACAACTTCGAACGAAAAAATGAATAACGAAACCAAAAATAAATGCAGGACTTTTCACACACACATATATATACAAAAGTAGTTGTAAAACGACTGACTGACTGGTTTCCTTCGTCACCAATACCATCATTGAACAAAAACCTCTGACCTACCAACCAAACAGAAAATAGTGGGGTAATTTTTACAAAACGTAAAGTACGACCGTCAGAAAATCTCCAATATTTTCTAGGCCTTCCCTAAGCATAAAAGACGTTAGTTTTACATGTCCTTTTGTTGGCCTTTAAACTACAACAACTAAACAAATAAGCGTTAAATTTATTACCAATTTGTTTCCCTCTCCAACATTTGCCTTTAGTCGACCAAACCAAGCACTTCTTTTGGTCTTTAAATAAAAAAATATAGAAACTAGATAAAAACCGTGCAACACTCTTCCATTGGCAAAGATAGCAATTTTGTGGCTTTATTCCGCAAAAAAAAAAGAATTCATATTTTCTGCAACAACTTCGCGTGCATTCCAGAAATTCGAAATTTTCTGGTTTTTCTGTTTGTTTTAGTTTCATGGTTCAGATTCTTTGCCAGGTTTGTTTTTGTTCGTTTCGAGGCATTTCAAGGGAAATTTATTGGCATGTGTGAAAATTAGTGACATTTGTCAGTTAATGGCTGCTCTTTATAGCCTGCAGCCTGACCTATATATGTTTTTTTTTCGATGCGCAATAAAGTATAATCTGAAAAAACAGCAGAGAAAAAAATTGCTGGAATAAATTATCAAAGTGAAATATGATGGCAATGTCGGTTAGAGGGGTTCAAAAGGTGTAGCATGGGAATCATAATGTACTAGTGAAAGGGAATCTCTATAGAAAAGCTGAAGGGGTCTCTATGGAACAGCAGAATATAACCTCTATTGACGATATATACATGAGCTGAAAGGAGTCTCTATAGACGACTGAAGGGATTCTATATAGGAAGACTGATAGGGATTCTCTATGGACGAGCTTAAGGGAGTCTTTAGGGGCTAGCTGAAGTGGAGTCGAAGGGAGTCTCTATAGACGTGTTGAATGGGATCTTTTATGACAAAGTGAAAAAATATTTATAGACGAGCTCAAGGGAGTCTTTATTGACGAGCTCAAGGAGTCTTTATAGACGAGCGAAAGGGAGTATTTATAGACAAGCTGAAGGGAGTCTTTATAGACGAGCTCAAGGGAGACTTTATAGACGAGCGGAAGGGAGTCTTTATAGACGAGCGAAAGGGAGTCTTTATAGACGAGCGAAAGGAAGTCTTTATAGACGAGCGAAAGGGAGTCTTTATAGACGAGCTGAAGGGAGTCTTTATAGACGAGCTGAAGGGAGTCTTTATAGACGAGCTGAAGGGAGTCTTTATAGACGAGCTGAAGGGAGTCTTTATAGACGAGCTGAAGGGTGTCTTTATAGACGAGCTGAAGGGAGTCTTTATAGACGAGCTGAAGGGAGTCTTTATAGACGAGCTGAAGGGAGTCTTTATAGACGAGCTGAAGGGAGTCTTTATAGACGAGCTGAAGGGAGTCTTTATAGACGAGCTGAAGGGAGTCTTTATAGACGAGCTGAAGGGTGTCTTTATAGACGAGCTGAAGGGAGTCTTTATAGACAAGCTGAATTGGATCTCTAAAGAGCCGAGTTATAAATATCCTTATGGGGGTTTTTATAGGCAAGGTGCTGGGAGTCATGCTGGAAGGAGTCATTATAGACAAGGTGAAATGGGTCTCTATAGAGCCGAGTTATAAGTGTCCTTATGGGGGTTTTTAATGAGGTGATGGGAGACCATATAGATGAGCTGAAGGAAGAATTTATAGTCGAACTGAAGGTTGTTTTATAGGAGAAAGTATCAATAAAAAGCGGAAGGGAGGCTAAGTCTGAAGGAAGCTTTGTAGACGAACTGAGAGGAATATCTACAGACGAGTTGTTATTTTAAATTACTTTAATGGGGGTTTTATAGACGAGGTTATGGGAGTATCTATGGATGAGCTGAAGGGGAAGAAGAAGGGGAAGTCTTTATGGGCGAGCAGTCTTTATAGACTACGTGAAGGTAGGTCCTATTGAAAAGTTGGTGGGTGGCCATATAGACTGGCAGATGGGGTTTTTATAGACGAGCAAAGGAGAGTAGACGAATCCTTTAGTTATATGCAATGTGGGGATATTTTAGAATATCTGACTAAGAATTTAGAGTGTTTATTTGTTATATGTAATTATGTATTTAATTTTATTTCAAACGCTAATTAATTTTTTTTTATTTATTTTCAGGTAAGAAAAATGTTGCATATAACCTCTAGTGCATCCAAATCTCTGAGAGAAGATACACAATCAATAATGTAAGCAAACTTGTGAGTAGCTTTTACTGGACTTGATTCGCTTATTTCTTTAAATTTTTAAAATTCAATTTAATTTTTAAAATTATTTTTAAAAATAATATTCATATTATTATATTGACATCATCCAACCCATTGATATTTCAAATACCTTACTTGAATGTCCTTCACGTATGTATGCACATACATATGAAAAATCTATATTTGTTTAATAAATTAATATTCAATGCAGTCAATTTAATATTTAAAAAATAATAATATTTGTCAACAAATACCTCTAATGAACAACCAAACCCATCAATAAAATCTGAAAACTAATTGAAAAAAAAGATAAATAAAAATTATATATACACACACACACCTTCACAAGCCTTCATTTAAATATCATTTAATAATACACCATAAGTAATAATTTCTTTATATATATACTAGGCAGAAATTCTGTAGTGCAAGCCCACAGTTTAGTTGAAAAACACCCCACTCACCCCTCTAACATAAATGCTGTTCATCGAAGTGGGTGTGTTTAGAGAACACTTGAGCCGTTTTTTTTCCTGTTCAAGTGCCTATTGCGATTCTTGTGGTAAAGGCGAATTTATTTAAGTACATTCACACAAACAAATCACAATCAAACGCATTCACACTCACTCACCCTCAACACACAGAAGCATTCAATATATAAATGGTTGGGTGTACGTACGTACAAGTGCTGAATGCAGGCAGACATGTCAATGGTCGTGATATAAACATTGTTGTTGAGAGAGTGTGCCGACGAGATTTAATTGCCAGAGCATGCAAATCGCGTGATAGTAAATTTTATTACTCGTCCTATGGGTCACCCAACCATACAGATGGACATAGGTATGGGTTTAATAGGGTATATATACTATGTGGAGATGTATGTATGCGTGGGCAGGCAGTACTACAATTATTGTCAGTGTACTTATATATATGGATGTATGTATATTCAAGTATATAAGGGAAAAAACAAAATTATTTATTCAATCACAATATAAACAAACAATTTTTATTAGACCTTTGCACCATTAAACTAACAAAACTGTTGGGTTGTCAATCAAGGGAATACAGTGTATGATATAAGTATGATGATGGCATTTGATAAGTATTTATGTGTGTGTGAGTTTGTGAATTGAAGAGTGTAATAAATTAAGCATTCCTGTTTATTATTATATGGTATATTAATTAGTTATATAGTGGTGTGCATTTAATGTCAGCGATAATTGTTTGGAAATCATTAACTGCAGCAGACACGTTTTTATCATAAAAATTTATCCTATTTATTTATTTTTTTTATTTATATAAGACCCATAATTGGGTTGTTGTGAGGGTAGATGGTAATATTAATAAGAAGTTGAGGGGAATCTTCACAGACGACCTGCTGGAAATCTCTATAGATAAGCAGAAGCGAGCTAGACGAGATGAAGACAGTTTCTATGAACAAACTGAAGGCAGGCTATATTGGCAAGCTGAAGGCAGTCTCTAATGGAGAGCTGTAGTCAGTCTCTGTAGACGAGCAGAATTGAGTCTCAATAGGCGAGCTGAGGGGAGTCGCTATAAATGAGGTGAAGGGAATAATAAATAAAGCATTTTGATAAGTATTTATGTGTGTGTGAGTTTGTGAATTGAAGAGTGTAATAAATAAAGCCTGTTTATTATTATATGAGTTTTTATAGACGAGCTGAAGCAGGGAGCCTCTATAGACGACCTAAAGCAGGTAGTCCCAATAGACAAGCTGAAGCAATGAGTCTCTATAGGCGAGCTGAAGGGAATATCTATAGATGAGCTGAAGGGAGTATCTATAGACGAGCTGAATAGAGTCCCTATAGACGAGCTGTAGCAGGTAGTCTAAATCGACAAGCTGAAGCAATGGGTCTCTATAGACGAACTGAAGCAGGGAGTATCTATAAACTAGTTGGTTGTATCTATAGATGTACTGAAGGGAGTATCTATAGTTGAGATGAAGTGAATGTCTATAGAAGAGCTGAAATGATTCTCTCTAGACGATCTGAAGATAGTCTTTATAGACGAACTGAATATAGTCTTTATATACGAACCGAATGGAGTTAATTTTCATAGGCGAACTTAATAGTGTATTTGTCCTACAATTGGCTCCTTGTCCGCCGTTTTTAAAACATCAAGACTCATTTGATTCACTCTAAGAGTTACAGGTTCCCTCAGTGATCCCATAGTCCTTCCTCCTTTGAAAAATTTCATCTGTTGTTCAGTTTCTCATTAGCCTTCTTCCAATTAAAAATCAAATATACCCCTCCATATCGTCACCTAAAATGCAAAAAGGCGTAACTAACAAAAAATTGAAAATTGACTTTTTGAATGAATATGGTGAATGTCAATAAACTACATGTGTTGACAAAGTTTTACACGTCTGCGGTCAAAACAGGAGCTTCTATCAAAAAAAAAAAGACGTAACTACAAGTGGGTTTATTTGATAAATGCAAAAAGGCGTAACTAACAAAAAATTCACGTTTTTACTTAATTGTTATGACTGCCATTAAACTAAATAACTAAATTTGTTAAAAAAAATTATAGTCTATTATTCGTCATATGCAATATCACCCTGCCGGGCACATTTTTTCATTTCACATGACATGTTTATAGTTTTCATTCAAAACAGTATTTTGCTTCTCCTACACAATTATGTTTTTGTTAGTTACGCCTTTTTGCATTTTAGCTAACGATATATAATGTAAATACCCACTGTTCAAATACCGTTGAGTACATTTACAAACACACCCCCGCACTCCACGTCTAATAATAATGCAAACATTTTCACAAAATTTTAAGTATGTTTGCATGTCGATTTTATGCATGGCGTTAGCTTTACAACACGCCTACACTCTACACACACACCCAAGGAGGTGAATGTTCATTTACCTACCCACTACTCGGTTGCATTGCAATAACAGCACCCTCGACAAAAACCCCTACCTACAGACATACGCCCTAACCAATCCCCTATCGCACACACTCACACATATGTATGTACTCATGTCCTCATATCTATAATTAAATTGGGGGAAAGTAAATATACAATTTTATTAGTTCATTTGCTTTTGTTTACAAATCAATTTGTATAAATATCCATTGTATTAAATGGCCACAAGGGATATTTTCGTATTTGGTTTGTGATACGAGGACAACGATTTCCTCGGGAGACAGATTTAATAATAATACAAATATTAATATACACACATATATACTTAAATATACAAAAAATGTGTTAATATATGCTTAAAAATTCAGAAAATGTGTTAATTTGTTGTTATTGGTGATTTGTTGTGTGAATATGTGAGTGTGTGTGTGTGTTTGTGTGAATGTATGCAAACATTTCTAACTAGATAATTACTTAATAGCTTCGGGTAGTTACAATAAGTGTGAATGGGATTGTAAGTGAGGGTAGTTTGGGGTGTTAGGTTCCGTTGAAAAATAAATTATTTTCACCGGAAATTTTTGTGGGCAATTTAATTGCTCTCTATTAATTAGGGACTAAAATAGGGAAGTAGAAGGGGGCCAAATATAGAAACGGAAAGGCGAACTTCAGGAAGTCTTATAGGCGGGGAGGAGGGAGTATTTATAGACAAGGTGGAGGGAGTCTTTATGGGCAAGCTGAAGTTAGTCTTTATGGAGGAGGTGTATGGAGTATTTATAGACAAGGTGGTGGGAGTCTATACAGACGAGCAGAAGGGAGTCTTTATAGACGAACTGAAGGAAGTCTTTATAGACGAACTGAAGGAAGTCTTTATAGACGAACTGAAGGAAGTCTTTATGGACGAGCTAAAGGGACACGAGCAGAAGGGAGTCTTTATGGACTAGATGAAGTGAATATTTATAGACGAGCTGAAAGGGTTTTTTTTATAGATGAACCGAAGGAGCCTTTATAGACGAGCTGATGAGAGACTATAGACGAGGTGAATGGGGTCTTAAAGGCGAGGTGGAGAAAATGTTTATATACGAGCTGATGGGAGTTTTCAAAGACTGAAAGGTGCCCTATATAAGATCTAAGGGAAGTTTCTAAAATATATTCAAAAGGGAGCTTTTATTGACAACCTGAAGATTTTCTATACATACGACTTGATCAAGTCTTCATAGATTCTCTTCAGCTATTTATAGACGAGTAGTACGTAGTCATTGTGGACGATGGGTTAATTTATAGATGACCATATTGAGTTCTTTATAAACGATTTTAGGGTAGACTTTAAATCGAGCTGATGAACTTGAATGTGTTTATATAGCCTAAAGAAGGAAGTCTTCATAGAAAAACTGCATCGCTGTAGATCAGGGTAAGGATTTGTTTTTTAAACTCTGCGTTCACATTTTTGCGAATAGAAGTTGCTTTCATTGCCTTCACATTAATTATTTGCCTCAAGTAGAACTATGCTGAAAACCAAAACTGCTGAAACTCAAATTTAATTAGAAATAGGCGAATAAAATGCGACCTGGAATTTTATTGCTACATTTTTTTAGGAAATGTGTCTATGAACCCCCTATGACAAAATCTAAATTATATTTATATATATCGGAGATCTGATTTGTAGAGGTTTTCTAGAGGATCTAAACATGAATAATTTAACAAACCAACCACTATAAATAGGGTTATACTGGTAATAATGTATACTCGACTACTTTACTGTACCAAAAATTGATCATAGGCTTTGGCGGGAAGACAGAGAGAGCTTCTAAATTTAAATTTAGCTGATTATTGTGGTTCCTCCTTTAAATCCCTAATATGTTCTATTAATTTTTTCAAGAGGCTAAAAGTCGTAAAATGACAATAACTCCGCAGATACCGAAACGCGGGTGCCAGGACAAGGATTAAGAATATATCCTTAAAAATGTTTTTTTTTTTTTTTTATTTTAAGTTACTCTCGAGGATTAGTTTAAAAGTTTCATGCGCTCAAAACAAATGTGAAATCACCTTTTCCACTCCGACTGAAATACCTCCTAAGGCTTCAATAGAATTTTCTGGCGATGGAAATTATTGACCATACATTTGTTTATGGATGTGCGGGAGTAAAAAGTCTGACATATCAGGGCTGTCCTGTTCATATTGATGGTTATAAAGGCCATGTGTTGTGATGGGTTTCATTGTCATGGGAGACAAAGATTTGTTGGGTTTTCGATCAAGTCCGAAGATAATAATGAATATGAAGTATTACTCATTAATGGTCGCCCTTCGTTACTCAAGTGAAGCAGTCGCTTGATGACCTGTTTTGTCGAAAAAACAGGTAACCATTTGCTTCTAAGTATTTCTCTCGGCTCGAAGACCCTTACTGCCGCACTGAGTTTTGTTCTAGACTAATACCCGTATATAAATTATTCGTCATACGTCACGATCTTAAATTTCTTATTTGAAGCACCGCGATTGTGGTTTTCTTTGCACTAATCAACAAATTAAATTTTTGAGCGATTGCCAGTTTTTAGGGGACCCAAGCTTTTCTTACGGCCAGGAGTTACATAATATTGCCCTACGACGTATTGCACGTGACGCCTCTTGTATTTATATTTTTCCCAATGGAAATGTAAAATGGCACCGGGCCCCAAAAGTTTGTAACGCCGCGAAATATTGATCCTAGATCCACCTTTAAGTATACCGACCGTTATATCTCGACTAGCTGAGTCGATCTAGACATGTGTGTCCGTCCGTCCATTATAATTTGTAAACATAATTATGGACCAATCTTCACGAAATTGCATGTACGATGGGTTCTGGCCAATGAAGACCCCTATTGTTTTTAGTAAAGATCGGTTAATATTTAGGGTATGAAATGGACCAAATACTTAATTTTTGTCGGTTTTTCGGGTATCTCCAGAAGCCGCAATTATGACCCGAACATCGCGAAATTTTACTTGGAGAAGGGGATCGGGCCAAAGAATAAGCATGGTTTTTTTGATAAAGATCGGTCAATATTTAGCGGGTCAAATGGACCCTGACTTTTGTGTGAAAAATGACAAAATTTGTATTGTATGGCGTATATATTTACTTCTGAAGGACATAGACCAGAGAAGTTAATAATATATCCAAGAGGAGTGGTTGACCTTTAAATTGATTCCAATTATATGGTCGTATGTATCCAGATGTGGGAGTTACACTTAAATGTTTACAGCTGTTTACGTGTTCAGATATTATTTAGTAACGCATTACCACACTAGAGGGCATATATCGCGGATGTTTGAAATTTTCCATTGTATGGTCATGGACAACGTCTATAATTTTCGGTGATGATCAGATAATAATATTGGGATGAAGTGACCCGAAAAATTAATTGTTTGTGTTTTTTTTATGAGTCGATTTATAGGCCACTATTGAAAGCCGGATATCACAACACAACCCACGGTGAAGGGGATCTGGACAAGTAATTAGAAGAGCTGTACTGAATATTAGTAATATGTGTAGACGTCCGTGGAAGTTGTGTAGGGTATCATATGGTCGGCCCGTCCGACTATACTGCTCCGCCCACTGGTTTTTGATTTAGGAAAATTCTAAAAATTTCCATTTTCCCTTCTCCTTATTTTTGTTTTTCTTTCCTTCTTAAGAACACTTTTGTTGTTATTACCTTCCAGAAAACAACTTTTCATGTAATTTCCTTTTTTTTCAAAAACCACTTTATTAATTATGTGCAGAAACAATCATGGCCAGAATTTTTTTTGTGAATTATTATATCTATTTTCAGGTTCAGGTTCTGGCAATAAATATTAAAATAAATGTACCCGAAGTCTAGACAGAACAGACATAATTGAAGTGTCTTAATAATGTCTAACCGATAATGGCATTAATAAACCTGACCACAATTTTTCGAATTCATTAACGTTCAATGATGATGGGGTCTTATTCTTTTAAGACATGTTATTCAGCAGACAACAACAAAAGCAAGAACAACTGTGGCAGGAAATGTTAATTGGCTTCTAAAGATTTTTTCGGAAATTAATTACAACAACAAAAACATTTTTGATTTTGAACCCAAAACACTTGGCCATGAATGTGTTGGGAGCTTTAAATATCTTGTGAACTTTGTTGTTGTGAACATAAAAATAACTGGGTCACATGACCCATTCAGACCTTTAGGAAATTGTCCTAATGTCCAAGTTTATAACTAGTTTTAATACTAGTGACAAGAACAACAACAACAACAGCTGCAAAGTTTTATGAAATCTTGGCCCTTTCTGTTTGGCTTTCCAGCGAGGGCGTCTAAACAAAAGGGTTCCATAATGTTTTTCCTTCTCCTTTTTAAATTCTAAAACAAATTATTTGTTGTTGTTCGTATTCTACTTCTTCTTTTAGCTATTTCATAAAGGATCTAGGAACGATGGTGTATAAAGAAGACATGGGTTGTGTATGCTGCTACCACTACAACACATATGAGCATGTCAACAAAAATCCATTTAAAATGACATCTCAAAAGAACAGCAACAGCAGCAACAACATCAACTGTTGTTACCTTTTGTTGTTTATTTTTAAAATCACAAAACAGGATGGTTGGCTGTGCAGGACAAGGCAATTATAAAGGTTTAGTTTTCTTGATGTTTGCCTCCCATGCGCTCGTTCGCCTGCTCGCTCTCCAATCAGCTTTTGGCCGGTAGCTCCCAAGGTATTACATGAGAATGTAGGCCGGCGGCCTTTTGTTGTTATCGTATTGTAATGGCCAGCATGCTCAAGTGTCAGACAAAAGGCCTTCTTAACAGAAATAGGTTAATTAAAATACTGGCCTTTACAAGTTTTTATTGCTCTTTGTGGAATAGTGTGTGTGTGAGTGTGTTTGTGTTTATGTTAGTGATGAAACGAATAAAGTTCAAAAATTGTTATTATCTCCTGACTGACTGACACCACCAACACCAATTTCACTTTTGGGCAGCAGCAGCGCATCACTAACAACAACAACAAGAATAACATCCCAACAGAAAAATATATGCATATCCTTCCTTTTGTTATTTGGTTTTGCCGTTGTCCTCGGTTAACATAAAAATGACTTCTGGGTTTATTCTTTCCATTTCCTCCCATTCTCTCTCGCACTCGACCATTCTCCTTGTCCTTGTGTATATTATTCAATATGGCTGGCGTTGGATGGTAACATCAAACATGCTTGGCATGCTGATGTTAAAGTGTCATAAAGTGGGCCAAAACAACATGTTGTAATAAAACACACAAAAACAGCTACATGGCATGCATATTCTCCAGAACGACAACGCAAAAAATAATTCAGAAAACAGCTGGACCAAACATATTTGCCCACAGATAAAGCAACAAACACAACACAACAACGATGGCCTTTTTGTGTTACAACAATTAATTTGTTTATGCCAATAAACGACCATAAAAAGTGGTAATCGAAAGAGTTAAGGCTTATGGTAAATTCCATTATGACATGGACCGACCGGCCATGAATGGTAAATTTTACTAGCCAACAAAGTTAACTATAAAGAGAATTTGGGATATACAATATACTCGGTATGTAGAGAATTAATTCGATTTGAGCCTCAACTGATAATAAACGACTAAACTAACGTTGATGATATTATGTTCGCTAGAGACGCAACTTGCATCATATGGGGACACAAACTATTCAGATTGGTAAATAAAAAAAAAAAAACTATCTGGGAATATGTAAACAGATGATTGAGTGTATGTACTCCAACTTAGTGGGATTTTATGGGTTTTTTCTACGAGGGAAGCTAATTATATTTTGGGGTACAAGCGCAATTAAAAAAGTATTTAAAATTAAAGATATACAAGCAAGGATTATTAGAGGAATTTTCGAGCTATACATATGACTTCCTTTTAGCAAAATAATAAATGACTACAAGAGCTGTAATCGTGAATTTTGAAATAACAATCCGAGTCATAAACGTAGATATTTTTTTCCTGCTTGAAAAAATTATGGCCATAAATTGTTCTTGTGACTTATCATATCTATTTTCAGGTTGAGGTTCTGGTAATAAATATTAAAATAAATACAGCCCAAGTCTATAAAGAACACACATAATTAAAGTTCCTTAATAATGTCTATCCGATAATGGCATTAATAAACTGAAGTACTCCATAAAAAATATGATCAAAATTTTTCGAATTCATTAAAGTTCAATGATGATTGTGATGATGGGGTCTGGTCTTACTATTTTAACTTGGATTTGTGGAGTCACTGTGGAATTTTTGTACTCTAGGCAACTATGTTGTACGGGTATTAAAGCTTTGTGTGGCCCAGGAGTTTGTAACGCCGCGAAATATTGGTCCTACACCCACCTTTTAGAATACCGATCGTCATATCTCGACCAGAATAGAACTAGACTTGTATGTACGTCCGTCCATCTGTCCAGTATAATTAGTAAACACGATACAGGCCACAATTATAGACCACTATTGGTTGGGACCAACGCAGACCCTAATTGGTTTTGGCAACTATCCGTTATGCTTAAAGGGATGAAATTGAGCAAAAACTTTATTATACCCATCACCACTCTGTGGTACAGGGTATTATGTCTTTGTGCATATGTTTGTAACAGGCAAAAGGAAACGGGATAGACACATGGTTCCTTTTGAGAATATGCATAGAATCACTTTTCGAGTCGATTTATGCATGTCCGTCCGTCCGTCTGTCTGTCGACGTTAAATTGTAAACAAAGTACAGTTCGCATTTATAATCCGAATTGAATGAAATTTGGTATACGTCACTTATTCGGCCCAAGGACGAACCCTATTGGAATTTGCAAAAATCGGTTCAGATTTAGATATAGCTCCATATATATTTTCGTCCGATTTAAGGTAAATTGTGTACCAAAGTCCCTATATATCTTTCGATTTGCACGAAATGTGGCACAGCGTAATAAATTAGGTCTAGCATGATGTGTGTTAAGTTTCGTGAAAATCGGTTCAGATTTGGATATAGCTCCCATATATATTTTTTCGTCCGATTTGAAGTAAATGGTGTACCAAAGTCTCTATATATACTTCGATTTGCACGAAATTTGGCATAGCGTACTGAATTAAGTCTAGAACGATGTGTGTTAAATTTTGTGGAAATCGGTTCAGATTTAGATATAACTCCCATATATATTTTCGTCCGATTTTAGGTAAATAGTGCATCAAAGTCTTTTATATGCTTCGATTTGCACAAAATTTGGCTTAGTGTTCTAAATTGAGTCTAGAATGATGAGTGGTGAGTTTCGGGAAAATCGGTCGAGATTTCGATATAGCTCCCATGTATATGCTCATCCGATTTTATGTAAATGATGCACCAACGTCCCTATATATCCTTCGATTTGCACGAAATTTGCCACAGCGTACTGAATTAAGTCTAAAACGATGTGTGTTAAATTTCGTGGATATCGGTTCAGATTTAGATATAGTTCCTATATATATTTTCGTCCGATTTTCGGTAAATAGTGCACCAAAGTCCCTTTATATCCTTCGATTTGCACGAAATTTGGCATAGTATACTGATTTGAGTCTAGAATGATGAGTATCAGGAAAATCGGTTTAGATTCCGACATATCTCCCATATATATTTTCGTCCGATTTTATGTAAATGGTGCACCAAGGTTCCTATATATCCTTCTACTCAATTGTCGAAACACTTGTTCTACTCCGATTGATTGAAAAGCATCTTCTGGCGACCTAAATCAATGAATACATATTTTTCCTTGACGTGCCAGAATCAAAAATCATCGGGTCCATAGACAGGGTTGTAACGCAGATGACCCTCAATTCCACATTTTGATCGGTCTTTATGCATTATTATAGTGCATAAAGATTCCCCTTCCCTTGATAGATATTTGCATTTCTTCGAATACTTCAGACAAACAAATTATGGTGTAACCCTCATAATTGACTCAAACTTTGCTCAAACGCACAATGAAACAAACATGGGCAACTTTCGTTGGATTCGGCATGTCTTTAAATACCTAAACGATCCTGAGACGAAATTTAAGACAACGAACCGAACTAAGTCTAGAATTTGTTTAGAATTTAGTCGAAAACAAATATAGGAACTATACATATTTTTCGACTGATTTCATACTAATTGTGTGGAAAATACCCAAACACCTGCTATTTTGCATCGACCGCCGAAAGATATTTGTATGGATTTATTGTTCATATATAGAAGGGTCCAATATTTAGAAAGAGCCAAAGATGCTACGTCTGCACTATCGGCACGACATCTGGTCACATACAATCAAAATAATTAGAAAGGTCATTTTGTAAGCATGTTTTAAATTTACTTTTCAATAGATTATAATAAGAGGAGCTCGTCCCTTCTATACAAAGTGCTATAGTCGGTTGTTATTCCACTGTTTTACAAACGAAAATTTAAGTTTTTTTTGCTGTGTCTTAAGTTTTATAATTGTTCACAAATCTTTGTCCGGTATCGTAAACGATTTCCCTGCGCCATTAGATATAATACAATCCCTTTATTTAATTATATTGAAATATAGTCCTCCTATATTAATGTTCTGTATCACACAACAAAATTCTCTAAGTAAATAAAAATAAATTTTCCTTCTGATTACCTCAACTCAATTTAAACAAATCTTTATTGTCCTAAATATTCCCGGAAGATAATGTTCATTTCCATGCCATCAAAATTTTGTTGTTATTTAGTTTTGGTTCTTATTATTCTTCTTTTTTCTTGTTAATAACAAAAAATGTTATTTTCATGTTTAAGTATCACTTTGAGTCTACGTGCTACAACGGACAACGACCTGGACATTATGGACAAACACATAACTTTCTCGTAGTAGTAGTAGTAGTTAGGATGGCATAACACAAAAATTCTATGGGTATATCAAAGAAAAAACATCAGTGTCCTCCTGCTCTGTACAACAAAGAGAAATATTTCGTGACAATAACCATCCATTCAAATTTCTATATAAATTTTCGTTAGAAAAATTCTATAAAAATTCCATGTGCCTTAGAATTTTATTTTCCATGGAACCTACAAATAATATTACATGTAAAAGTTCCATACAACACCTGTTCTTTTTGTGTATGACCAACAAGAAAAAAATTGTCCGCATTAGGTTCTAGGTTTGTATAGTTTCGGATGTGTGTGTGAGTGCCTTTTTGTGCAGTGCCACAGACAATGAACTTATGAATTTTTTGGCCATATATGTGTGTGCACATAGCCTCTCTAAACTACACACATATATGTGTGAGCTTTAACAATAAACCATAGAGTGATGGAGAAGCCTTACATGGCTGCTAACAACATGTTGTTAAACGTTTGTCCAAATTATGTCTACCGTCCGTCCGTCCGCCCTCCCTCCCTTCCATAGTTGTGCAATAAAATTTTCAACAAATTTATAATCTTTTCGGGATTGAGGTATTTGTGTGTTGGCAAATGTAAGGACATAACTATTTAAGAATGTCGGATTTCTAAAATAAAGGTACAGGCTTTTGTCTTTTGGAATTTCTTGATATATATAATATTTTACTGGCATTCATGTTAGCTAGCTAGGTTGGTAGCATTCATGCTTGTGTCCAATAAATTCACTTTTGCCAAGACCTGAAAACGATATATATATATATTATGTGAAAGGTTAATTGTCAGGGATGTTTATTAATGAATTTTTAAATAATAAGAGGATTTCGGAAATTTGAAATAAAAGGGGTTCATTGTTGGAAATACCAAATTTTCCATATACTTTAAACTAAAGCCCACGCAAATGCAAAGATTGTATCTTGTCCGCATCCCATCATTGTATCTTGCCTCCTACCATATTTATCTGCAACACTGAAATTCATTAAGGATTTTTGGTAATGATGTTGGCTCTATTACATCCTTGAATGTTAAAAATTTGCATACACATGTTGTCAATGGGTGGCCCGACCGGCTAGTATCCTCTACGGACATTTACTTATGTTAATAGAAAATTTTGTTGTTGTGTATATACATACATATACACATATATGTATACCTTTAAAATATATGTAAATGTTCATTTCAACGATTTGCATAAACATTTAAATGTCCTAATATTATTGTTCTATAGTTTCTGTTGTTATCCTTTTTTCTGATTGTGTATTTTTTTCTCTTTCTTTTCAGGTATGTGAAATGAAATTATATTTTCTATATGCGAGAATAATTTCGAGGGCGAGAAATTAAACGAAAATGAAGGTAAATGAAAATTTTAAAGAAAATTTTGATTTTCTTAAATTTTTTAAAACTATACAGGACAATACCCTTTATAAAGAAGGGCATTTTTTAGGAGTAATCATTAATTTTAAAATTGTTTTCCAGTCCCCAATCTAGGATTTTTGAAACATATTTTAGAACCGAATGTTGATTTTTTTCAAACTATTGACGTGGAGATCTTTTAACTTTTTTAAGGGAATAGTGTCGGAATTTTTAAACTATTTTAGAAGGCTCATTTATGGTTAAAATTTAAAAAAATCTTTGAGGATCCAATCGAGAATGTTTTTCACATATATTTGAAGGCTCATGCCACAATTTTTAAATACATTTTTATACCCTACACAACTATGTTGTCAGGGTATTATAGTTTTGTGCAGCCCCAAGAGTTTGCAACGCCGCGAAATTTGGTAAAGTTCGGTTAATATTTAGGGGATGAAATGAACCAAAAACTTTATTTTTGTCTAATTTTCTGATCGCTCAAGACGCCGCAGCCCCAAGAGCTTGTAACGCCGCGAAATATTGATGCTAGACCCACCTTAAAGTATACCGATCGCCATATCTCGACTAGCTGAGTCGATCTAGGCATGTGTGTCCGCCCGTCCGTCTGTCCACTATAATTGTAAACACGATAGAGACCACAGTTATGGACCAATCGTCACGAAACTTTGCATATAGGATGGGTTCTTTCCAATGTACACCCCTATTGTTTTTGGTAAAGATCGGTTAACATTTAGGGGATAAAATGGACCAAAAACTTTATTTTTGTCTCATTTTCTGATCGCTCAAGATGCCGCAATTATGGCCCAAACATCGCGAATTTTTACATGTAGACGGGGATCGGATCAAAGAATAAGCATGCCTGTTTTGATAAAGATGATAACAATATTGGGATTGGGAAGAATGATGTATAC
Source organism: Musca vetustissima (assembly GCF_032173495.1). Taxonomy (NCBI): domain Eukaryota; kingdom Metazoa; phylum Arthropoda; class Insecta; order Diptera; family Muscidae; genus Musca; species Musca vetustissima. The sequence goes on along the minus strand of NW_026879778.1, from coordinate 19,326 downwards.
CAAGTTTCGTGAAAATCGTTTCAGATTTATATATAGCTCCCGTATATAGTTTCGTCCGATTTAATGTAAATTGTGCAAAACGACCCAAAGTATGGCCGACTGGCACACAATTTTTTGCAATGTACTGAAGTTACTAAAACCTTTCGTGTGACAAGTTTGATTGAACTCTGTTCAGATTTCAGAAGGGTGTCATATAGTCGACCCAGTCCGACTTTACTACTTTCCTTGCTGGTTAAAACTATGTTAAGTCACAAAGACCCGAATAAGATAAACACATGATCATCGACCAAATTGAGGCTAGAATGATGGATATGAGGTTCTGGCGTAGTCGGTTCAGATTAAGATATATCTCTCATATATATTTTCGTCCGATTTGAAGTAAATGATACACCAATACATTTTATTTATTACCCCAATTTGTGAATAGCTTTGAGTCTAGAATGGCGTGTGCTAAGTTTCTTTGAAATCGGTTCAGATTAATATGTAGATCCAATATTTTTGTAAATGGTGCTCAAACCCCCCATGCTTTGTCCGATTTAGAGGAAATTTGGAATGCCGTACTGTATTGAGTCTTTGGGTATGAGTTCCTTTTATCGGAAAAATTAAATCTCTTAAATTATAAAACAAACATTACACCATTTTGATGTGAAAATTATCCCCGGGCTACAAAATTAATGAAATGTAACATTTTGATTTACTCTCATTATGTACCCCTCCCATTCCATGACATACTTATAATGGATTCAAATTGATTTAGTAATTAATTAAATTCGCAATTGAAAAATGAATATGACCTTTTCACAAAATAAGAACATACAACGATGATGTACTTAGCATCAATACACATACTCATACACACCAATTCAAAAATTCGCAGAAAATATGGTGTCAAATATATATTGAAAAGGTAAAGGGGGGCGAAGGGTGTACACTGCAGCCTTCAAATCGAATACAATTTTATGCACTAATTCGTAAGAAAATGCAATTGATTACACTCAACGATATCAATGTTACTAACGAGTGCATGTATGTGCCTGCTCATACATTTGTAATAATCTACACCTATAGACATAATGTTATTACAAATTGCAATCGTTACATGCATACATACTTACATACATATGTAATGTATGTATCTTTATAACGATCTACAAATAAAAATCAGTTTTAATGAGTGTCAAGAAGCTATCGACATTAATTGGAATTCAACAAAGCACCTTTGAGTTCCATGTGTAACGTAATGTAACAACATTTTTAATCAAACGGTGGGTTTTGCAACAAACAGTGAGTTTGGTGTGTGTGTGTAGAGGTAACTCAAAATTCAATGAGGTTCCCTGGGTGCACGACTATGCCTTCTTAATATGCAGCAGCGCCAGCAACAAACTATGAATTAACATTAGTTTTTCTCTGTTTTTGAAACACGTCGTTTTTTATACCAGATAACGTACCTAATGAAACTGTGACAGTAGCAGCATAATTTCCATTCCGTTGTGGAGTTCAACTGCAGGGACAGACATAGACAGGAGTGGTTGCAAAAACACAAAATGGGGGAAGCCTAGCTGTCACGAGGAAAATATGAAAAATGAAGACGAAATCGATATTTTATGCGTTTTGTTCGAGAAATAAAATATTCCCAAAAGGAAGAAAAGTTGTGTCAATTATTGAGAATGGCGAAAAATATAAATAAATAATTTTGAACTTTTCATACACTCCCCTATTCGCTGGAGATCCCATAAATTAGAATAAAATTCTATGTATATTTAGATATGTACGTGTGCCTGATTAAATTACGTTAGATATCGCAGTATTCAAGATAGAGCTTTGATTTTTGTACACACGAATTGCTAGTACTCCAATGATGTTTAGTATTGCCAATGGGATCTATCTGTCCCATTTTATATATAGCTCCCATATAACGGTAGTTTGAAATATTCATTTTTGGTATCTTGAATGTATTTGGCATTCTGAGTCATTTTTTGGAGCGTGACATACATATCAACAGTAAATGATCAATATATAGGTTCATGATTTGACCTCGCTCCCATAGAAAGGCTTTTGACTCATTTAACCACGAAAATAAATTAAATTTAGCATTCAAGGATTTTGGAGGATGACAAATGTCGCCAACAAAAATCAATGGACCTATATTCCATTTTTTGTTGACCTAGAATTAGCTGCGGACCATGAATTTGGGCGTTTGGAGCAGCTGGAATTTGTTTATTTGAAATTCTTGATGGATAAAAGCTTCTTCCCAAAAATTTGTTCATCAGCTCTTCCTTTTTCAGTAGTCTCATATAATGATCCCGCTTTATTTTCCTGTCCCTGAGGTTTTAATCACAGTTTCCCATCCTATCATTTTATATTTAGTGTTCTCAGAGTAGAAGATAATTTCGAGTGTCCGGACGAAGTTAGCGGCGTGTTTTCTTGTGTAAATAAAACTGTTTCATGGACATCTCCTTTTTATGAGAAAACCTGCCGGTCCCCTATGATATATATATTGCTGTTCAATACGGGCATTTTGTCCTCCACAGCTCGACATTCAGCTCTTCTATGAGAATACTGTCCGAAAACTTTTTGATGTTCTATTCGAGGACGTTTTGAATACCTTCCGATAGTTTATAACCAGTAAGAAAAGTAGTAAAGTCGGATGGGGCCGACTACATAATACCCTTCACCACTTTGGGTATATTCAACAGTAAATTCTAACAGACGTCGCATTTTTAAAGGACCAGTAAAATCCAAAAACATTTAATGAACAATTTTTCATTTGGTCAGATATAGAAGCTACATCTAAATCTGAAACGATTTCAGGACACTTAACACACATCATTCTAGACCTAATTACACTGTGCCAAATTTCGAGCAAATCGAAAGATATTAAAGGACTTTGATGCACCATTTACATTAAATCGGACGAAAATATATGGGAGCTATATTTAAATTTGTACCGATTTTCACAAAACTTAACACACATCATTCAAGGTCTAATGCATTACACAAAACTTAACACACATCATTCAAGGTCTAATTCATTACGCGGTGCCAAATTTCGTGCACATCGAAGGTGATATAGGGACTTTGGTGCACCATTTACATTAAATCGGACGAAAATATATATTGGAGCTATATCTAAATTTGAACCGATTTTCAGGAAACTTAACACACATCATTCTGTACCTAATTCAATACGCTTTGCCAAATATAGGGAAATCGAAAGATATATAGGGACCATTTACATTAAATCGGAAGAAAATATATATGGGAGCTATATCTAAATCTGAACCGATCTTTCCCAATTTCAATATGGTTTTTCCTTGGGCCAAATAAGTGACCTATGCTAAATTTCATCCAAATCGGATCATAAATGCGACCAGTACTTTGTTCACAAAAATACATGGACGTCGGACGGACGGACAGACGGACATACGTAAATCGACTCAGAAAATGATTCTATGCTTACTCTCAAAAGGAACCGTGTGTCTATCTCGTTTCCATTTGCCTGTTACAGAACTATGCACAAAGACATAATACCCTGAACCACAGTGTGGTGAAGGGTAAAAAAACCTAGTAATCGAGGAAGAAACCTTCTGGCATTCCATGTAGGTCTTCCACGGCACGACCTTCAGCTCTTCTCTGAGAATGCCATCTGATATTCTTTTAGAAGGTCTTCTCTTTTTCTATCAAGAGACTCTTTAGTATTCAACGACAAGGCCTCCTTTAGTGGTGCTAGAAAACCTTCTGGTCTTATATAAGAAGTTTTTCTGATCTTCCTACAAAAGATTGCCAGATATTTTATGAAAGTTACTGCTTTTCATTCTGGTGTTCCGACAAATTGTGCCCTTTATGAAAAGACCTACTGTTATTCTTTGAGAAGAAATTCTGTTTTTTCTAAAAACACACCAGTTTTTCCTTAAAAAACCTTCAGGATAGCCATAAAGGGATCCTCTTGTCTTCCCTTCACAGATCGAACTTTGGCTTGATCTTATATTAGAAGTCCTTTATGAAGAGCTTCCGATAGTTTATAAGAAGACCTAGTAATCGATGAAAAAACCTTGTGATCTTACATGAAGGTCTTCCACGACACGACCTTCAACACTTCTTACTGATGACATTTTGTTATTTTATTTGAAGACCCTCTATTATTCAATGGCAAATCCTTATTTTATTGTATGAGAAAATCTTCTGGTCTTCTATAAGAAGTCTTTCTGATCTTCCTTCAAAAGATTTTATATAAGGTAATACGACCTTTTAGTCTTATATTCTCTGAGAATATCCTCTTGTACCCTAAAAAAACTTATGGTACCCCTTGATGTCTTAAAACTTCCTGCTGATTTTCTAAGGTGTATGGAATTTCAGTGAAGAAGCATAAATACCCATACTTTTATTCTTCTAGGTGTTCTATTAACAAGCGTTTGCCCCAAATGTAATTATATTTTTTGCTGAACTTCCCTCGTCAAAAATCAACATTTAATCATTTGCATTCATTGTTAACCTGACACTAACTGATACAAACATCACTTCGATGGCCCACTGGCTGGTTGGCTGGCTTCTAACTTGTTGTTCCCACAGTAGCTGTGGTGGTTGTTGCGGACGGTCATGATGGCGTTTTCCAACGCCATTTGTTTTTACATGGGACAAGAGATTTTTTATGCTGTTCTAGTGTCAGAACTATGACTAATTGCATAACAATGAGGGTACACTTTTTTTAGCAAGTGATCCAATGCCAGTGCTACTACCACTATATCAGTGGTTTACTGACTAGGGTTTGGCTAGAAAGAAAAAAAATACAATTCGTGCTCTTTTATTAGCCAATTATATTGCCTAACTTAAGTTGTGCGATTTTGTTTTTGTATACTTCGACCCAGCCCTCTCGCCAAATGCGGTGAACGTGTAGATGTTGTACTCGTATCTGAAGTATACATCTGTTCTGGCAGCCAAGTGGGAATAATGATGATTGAGCTTGTCGCCACCCTAGCAGAGATTCAATATTTGTAACAGATAATCTTTACTTGCTCTAACCTAACCCCACTGCTCTATGTTGCCACCGAAGCAGGTCAATTCATTAACGTAAACTGTTATCGAAATGTTAATGTAGTAGACGTTTTATCCACTACTACTACTACTACCTGGTTGTCATTTCGACAAGTTAGTTGAATTGTAATAAAACTCAACACAAATGTCAATTAAGGATGATGATGTTGAACAAGAAGACACTGTTTATTGTTGTAGTTGTTGCTGCTGCTGCTATTTGAATGATATGCAAATTTAATGCAATTTTTCCTCATTTAGTATAATTTATGCGTTTCTTTTACTCTACGTCTACGTTAATTATTATTGTTATTATTTGTCTATAAGATGGAAATCATAGTTACAACTGTTTACTAAAGTCTTGACTACGATTTACGTTGAGTGTTTGAGAATGGTTGGTTGGTTGAATGTTTGAGCTCTTATTACTTCTGCTCGCTGTGTGTGTGTGTGTGCAAATAATTTCTTTGCAATTTTCTTTATATTTGTCGATTTGTTTATTGTTGTTGTTGCTGCTGCTGTGCTACTTTGATTTTATTTTCATTCAATTCGATTATATCCATTCTTTTAGTCAGTCAGTTCAATTCATTAATGTCTACCTGATTTGAATAAATAAATACCAGCTCAATATTATTCCGCATAAAGGATCTGCAGACATAGTAGCTCGAGCGAGCTAGCGACTACCATCCATGTGCAAAATAGTGGAACCAAAAATTTTATTTACATTTCTATGACTGCCATTCACTTTGGTGGTAATGGTGTACAAATAAAATCAGGATGTATGCATGTAATATTTCTGTTGTCGTAGTCGTGAATGAATATTGTACGTGGTCTGCATAAAATGCGTGGTGGTGTAACCATTATTTGTCTTCCTTGTACAATGTTAATAGATATTTTTTTTTGTTTTTCTTGCTTTGCTTATTATATTTATTTTAGAAGGAAATTTTCCAAAAGAATTCACAACATAATTTGTATATTTTTTGGTGAAGCAGGAGAGAAGAGGAAAAAATCTATAAAAATAGGTAAAATATTGGCGAAATAATTGTGAAATTGTTGTAATATTTTCTTGAGGAAGCTTTTCCAAAAATTTTTGTAAAAATATATATTTAACATATTCGTGAAAGAAATATTAGATTGAAGGACATAAACACTAGATAGGAATGGATGTATAGGAATACCAGATATTGGAAATTTAATTTGCTAAAAAGTATATAAAATTTACCTCAAAAATGACTCTTAATATCTGACTATTCGACGCTGTTTTTTGCTCAAATTTTAATAATTTTGGAACAATTTTTGATGTCGCATGTGCCAAAAACAATCGTAAAACTTGTTAGGTATGATACGAACTATATGACAATATCATCAGCTTAAAACTTCTAAGCGGCTTCTGAGTTCTTTAGGCGACCAGGACGTCATTGACATCTTCTCGTGTTCGCTCATATTAGATTTGTCAGTCAATATTTCAAATGTAACGCCGCGAAATATTGGCCCTAGATCCACCTTTAAGTATACCGATATCTTGACTAGCTGAGTCGATCTAGACATGTGTGTCCGTCCGTCGGTCCGTCTGTCCATTATAATTTGTAAACACGATACAGGTCACAGTGATGAACCAATCTTAACGTAATTTTGCATGTAGGATGGATTCTGGCCAATGAAGACCCTTATATATTTTTGTCTGATTTTCGTTTCGTTCTGGCCCAAACATCGCGAATTTTTACATGAAGAAAAAGATCGGCCCAAAGTATAACCATGCATGTTTTGATAAAGATTGGTCAATATTTAGCGGGTCAAATGGACCCTTACTTTTGTGTGAAAAATTACAAAAAATATATATATATTTACCCCTGAAGGACATATACCCGAGATGTTGATAGTATATCCAAAAGGATTGGTTGAACTTTAAACTGATACGTACTCGGATGTGGGAGTTACACCTAAATATTTACAGGTGCTTACGTATTACGGAAAGCGGAAAGTGGAAAGCTGATCGCTTGGAAAATTTTGTAGGCTTTTGAGTTGATCTGTAATTGAATGCCGAACATCACAACACAACCCACGGGAAATACTGAATATTAGTAATATTTTTTGACCTCTAGTTGGTCAAGAGGTTGCAAATATCGCGAAATATTGGTCAAGTTTAGAACATAGAACCACAGAAAGTTATATTTTCGTGGAAGTTGTGTAGGGTATCATATGGTCGCCCCTGTCCGACTATACTGCTCCGCTTACTGGTTTATCATTAAAGAAATTTTGCAATGCAAGAAAAATATGATTATCGCATCGTGCCAAGTCCGGACTGAATGCCGTATGCATTTCAACTTCCCAACCAAGTTCCCGATGTCTATGGCGAGTCACTGTATATGTGTGTTGCCCGGCGTTGACCTGGTGGCTAATTCTGGTCGATTCTAGTCAATTGTAAATTATTTAAAACTGTTTTATGGTCAATTTTTAGCACCTGGGCGATGTTACGACTGATAACATGCCAGTCAACTTCGATCATTTATCCTATTTTATCGACATTTTCGACGACCGGCCTACATGTGCAAGGTGCTTATGCTAATATTTGTTAATGCTGCATTTTGAATTTTCTTTTTGTTTACTTCCATTTTTAACAACCTGTAACTCACAACTGAATGCACCAAACAATAAACATGAAAATACATTTTTTTTTTACTTCGTCATGTCACCCTTCCAACGAGCATAAATCTGAAATTATTTGATCGATGCTTTACGAGAAATCTATCAATACAGCCATCTGCCGAGAAAATAATGGATTTCCTTTTTCTCCAACCTAATATAAATCTGAACCGGTTTCAGTGAAATTCAACTCAAGTTATTATAGACTCAAAAGTGTATGGTATTCCGAATTTCGTCCCAATCGGGCAAACATTTAGTTTAGTGCATCATTTACATAAAATCAGACGAACATATATGTTGAATATATTTTCATATATGAACTGATTTTAACGAAACTTGACACACATCGTTCTAGTCTCAATTTAATGCACTAGGCTCAATTTCGTATAAATCGAACGAAATATATATAAAATCGGACAAAGCTATATATGGGAGCTATATATTAATCTGAACCGATTTCAATGAAACTTAGCTCATCCCGTTTTATATTTAATTTAGTTAGCTTTACCAAACTTCGCCTCAATCGAATAAAAATTGGGAGTTTGGTGGAACATTTACTTAAAATCGGACGAAAATATATATGGGAGCTATATTTAAATCTGAACCGATTTACAGAAATTTCAATAGGATTCGTCCTTGTCCTTGGGCCAAATAAGTGACCTGTGCAACATTTCATACAAATCGGATCATAAATGCGATCTGTACTCTGCTCGGACGGATAGACCGACATGCATAAAGCGACTCAGAAAGTGATTTTATGCATATTTTCAAAATAAACCATGGCTCTATCTCGTTTTCAACCAATTTCTTGTAAACCACTCACCAGAGACTATAACGTTAGATCGTTTTTCTCTGGACATTAAAAAAACAATAATTAAAACCAGTAAGGAAAGTAGTAAAGTCGGACGGGACCGACTATATGATACCCTTCACCACTTTGGGTATATTCAACAGATGTCATCCTAACAGACCTCAGACCATTATTATGACATTGGATGAACTAAAATATGTGATCCTTATGTAAATGTAATCCGACTTAGATCAATCCATATACATGTCATTCGTTTATTACAATGGGACAAAAGTATGTAAATCGATTTTAAAACGAGAATATGTATGTGAGCTATATCCAAATCTGAACCGATATCCACGAAACTTGGCAGACATGACACCAGACCTAATTCAGAACGATGTGCCAAATTTCGTGCAAATCGAAAGATATTTAGGGACTTTGGTACACCATTTATCTCAAATAGGTCGAAAATATATATGGGAGCTATATCTAAATCTGAACCGATTTTCACGAAACTTAGCACACATCATTCTAGGCTTAATTTAGTACGCTGTACCAAATTTCGTGTAAATCGAGAGATATTTCGGGACTTTGGTACACCATATACCTTAAATCGGACGAAAAAATATATATGAGCTATATCAAAATCTGAACCGATTTTCAGGAAACTTAGCACACATTATTCTAGGCTTATTTCAGTAAGCTATACCACATTACGTGCAAATCGAAAGATATTTAGGGACTTTGTTGCACCATTTACCTTAAATCGGACGCAAATATATTTGGGAGCTATATCTAAATCTGAACCGATTTTCACGAAACTTAACACACACAATTCTAGACCTAATTCATTACGCTGTGCCAAATTTCGTGCAAATCGAAAGATATATAGGGACTTTGGTGCACCATTTACATTAAATCGGACGAAAATATATATGGGAGCTATATCTAAAGCCTTGGGCCAAATAAGCGACCTATGCCAAATTTCATCCAAATCGGATTATAAATGCGACCTGTACTTTGTTTACAAAAATACATGGACGGACGGACAGACGGACATGCGTATATCGACTCAGAAAGTGATTCTATGCATATTCTCAAAAGGAACCATGTGCCTATCTCTTTTCCTTTGCATGTTACAAATATATGCACAGTGTGGTAAAGGGTATAAAAATATGATACTAAATAATACTCATATATCAGATTGACAAAAGCTGACAGATTTTTTAAGCGTTACTAATTTCCATTCAGATTTGAATTATGCTTTAATATTTTTATAACTATTTGTGTGTGTGTTTTTTATTTTAAATCTGCTTCTTCTCGTTTATTTATTAATTTGCATATAAGCATATTAGGCAAATTGTTTTTTTTTTCTTTTTTATATTGTGATTTTTTGCGAATTGTTTACCCTGCAGCCACAAATTCTCAATGGATTGGAAAAAGTCAGAATTTCAAAAGAAAATAAAAGCCACTTAATGGCTCACTTTTTTTCTTTTTTTGCTTTGTTATTAACAAATCGCCAATAAAAGATTACATTTTTATTGGCTTTGACCTGAAGCCGTTTACGGTGAATATCAACAAAATTCAAACACGTGTATATTTTTGATAAAAATACATAAGTATGGTTGAGTAAATGGAATTTTTCAAATAAAATATTAATCATTAAGATATTTTTGCTAAGATGTAAATTGTTAGGGTGAGTGAGTTATAGTTAAAACCATTAATTTATTATATTTGCTAAAAGCAACAAATTATCATAAAATTCCGGCTTTTAAATAGAAGTCTTTGTCTTCTGTTAACTGTAATTTGTGGTTTGTTCTTGCCTTTATCTAAAAGGTCATTGAAAATTTAAATGAGTTTTTAACCATTAGCTATTGCTTTGTTGGTTTTGTTTCCACTTTATCGCATTTCAAGATTTATGGAAGCCATAGAAACGATTAAGTCTTGTCTCAGGTGATATTGAAAATCACAATAATTTTGTCTGTGTCTACCACTACAACAACACCGATCATATCATTTGAATAATTGTGATTAGTTACAAATTTATAATTTTTGAATTATAGTTTCGTTGACAAAAACCAATTTACGTAGCTTGTTTTACCTGTTTCTCTCACACGCTGTTTGGCTGTAGACTTTGTGACGCTCGAACATGAAATATTTAGGCAAATCAAAATTCCATCATGATTTGGTTTTTAAAATTTATGTGGAGAAGCCAACAATTTTTACAAATTATTTCAATTTCATCGTAAATCAAGGGAGATGGTTTTGTTTAAAAAAAAGCTTTTTAGTTTTGCATTTGAAAAGAGTTTTTTTGTATTCATATTTCTATTGTTATTGACAAAAATCAATTATGTTTTTTTGTTAATAATAATCGATTGTTGTCTGTGCAACAATTGGACAACAAAAACAAAAATGTATTTGATATTTACAAAAATAAAAACAAATCGTATTTTATATTGATAACAGATTTCAGCAACAGATTTATGAACACTTTTTTCGCCCCAAAAATTCGTTATACTCACTCATAATAGAGACGTGTGAAAATTGTTGACATAATTTCATGTGAATGAAATGAATAACTTATTTGAAGTGTTTGGGTGTTTGCATTTGTCGACGTTTTTTGATTATTGTTTGCATTTCACGAAAATTGACAATTTTTAATCGGTTAAACAATTTCGTGTTTTTCTTCCAATTTTTTTAAATTGAAATTTCCATACGAAACTAATAATATTTTCCTCTTTCAACCAACCAACCAACCGCTGTGTTAACCGATTTCAAGAGGACATAAACAGGATATATTTTTTTTGTGTTGGGGACACAATGAATGAAATAGCATGATCATCCACTTGTACCACTCTTCATACCAGAAAAAAAATTATTCACAGCAATTCAAGCAAAATATTCATTCATATACCAAAAACATTTCATTTTTGTTTAGAGTGTGTTTATGACAATGGCTTTATTATGCAAAAATATAAAATCGAGACCAAAAGCAAAAACAAAAAAATATTTATCAAGCAAAATATAGTACACAAGGAGAAAAAAAACATTTTCAACTTTTATTCAAATGGAAACCAGCATGAAATCCAAATTTTCTAAAAAAATGAAAACTGCAAAATATCAAATACACAAATGTTCCAAATAGTAGGAACAAAAAGGAAATAATAGAATTTTTCAGTTGTATTTTTGTTTTATATAAAGCAATGGCCGGTCACCAGCACCAACTGTATCTGTTACGGAATTAACCGAGAAGAGAGAGAAAACGACCTAAATACATATATTTATATGTGGTGTATCTCTATCTGTGCAAGGCCAAAAATAAATAAAACCAAAAAGTTTTTGTTTTTCTTTTCTATTATTACAATAACTGCATGTGGCAAGCAAATAAAAACAGGTACAATTAAAAAAAATATATTTAAATTAGAATGATATTTAACAATGAAATTTTATAGTTATGTTTCAAAAACCAATAACACATTAAGAAAGCACTAATTTTCAGCAACGTAGAATTCGTAATTCGTTCAAGCTTGGAAAGAAAATTACCCTCTGATAACAATATTAAGCAGCTGAAAAGGCTCAATGGGCATGTAGGCCTTATAGTGAGTGCACGAAAGCTTTTTGGGGATCCTTTCCCATTCCCGGTTCCATAAATCGTACATAGTTTATTTCAGGAGTAGAGCTCAAGATTCAACCGGTTGAAAGTCGTCGAAGTTTTAAATCAAGATTGACGGGACACCTTAAAATAACTTTGTATCGTAAGTATAGAACGACTCGAAGAAATTCTTGCGAAATACTACTACTCTTTTATGCATACAATTCAATCCTATGGCCATTTAAAGGACCGGAAAACGAAGTTCTTCTCCATTTGCCGGACCATAATAAGGTTCTCCTACCCGAGCTCATCAAAAAACTAAAATTCTATTATTAATGAGATTTTAAGACCATCCATAACTCCACATTCGATGCATTTATTATAACCGAATTTTTAGTGCGGTCTTTTCATGGGCTTTGACGTAACCAAAATGCCTGAGTGGAAAATTTTGTAGAAATATTTAATATTTAATTATGTTGGACCAACGATTAGTGGACAAGAGTAATAATCTTTTTGCAATACAATTTTTTAGTGTCCTAAATCCTCGATTTCCTGTCGGAATCAAGAGAAGAATATACATTCCAATAAATTGGCAACGTAAAGTAAGGCTGCACTAATATATTTATGTAGTTTCTTCAAGCAGAACAGTAGGACTTCTTACAAAAGAGCAGAAGTCTTCTCATACAATATATAGTGTATTCTGATAGACTAGAAGAAGGGTTTCGCATCCAAAATATAGAAGACCTCATCGTCCATTTACAGAAGACCATAAAGACTTTTTATCGAAGACCGAACAAGATTCCTTCGTATGGATGTTGAACGTCTTCCCAAAAAAGCCATATGGTAATAACATATAACCTGAGGGTTTACACATAACAGACCAGTGAGACATTCGCATAAAATACCTAAGGTTCTGTTAATATATGCCCAGATGACCTTTCCTAGAGGTCCTCATACACAATGCCAGAAATTCTTCTCTTCCAATGTTAAGGAATTTTCTCATATAACGGCAGATGTTCTTTGCATAGAAGTACTGGATATCTTCTTATAAAAGCACTGGATGCCTTCTCAGGGAAGACCTGAGAGCCCTCTCATAGAAGACCAGAGAGCATTATTACAATAGACCAGAAGGACAGATGGACAACAAATTCATCTCATTCATAGAAGATCACACATACTGCTCATTGAAGATAAGAAGGGGTTTCCATCAAATAACGAGGAGAATATCACATTTTTATAAAAGTGAAAATTTATTCCTATATATGATCAAAGTCTCAGGCGGCCTATTCTGGAAGTCCTCATATACAATGCCAGAAATTCTCCTCTTCGAAGGCCAGGAAATATTTTCAAAGAAGGACAGAAGGTCTATTCATAGAAGACCTGAGGACCCTGTCATAGAAGAAGAGTTTTCTTATAAAACACCATAGAGTCTCCCCGTAGAAGACTAGAATATCTTCTCAGAGAAAACAAGAAATCCTTCCCATAGAAGTCCGGGATGTCTTCTCATTGAAGTACATCATGTCATTTCATAAAATAGCAGAAGGTCTTATCATAACAATCAGAATGTCATTTCCTAAAGAAACAGATATCTTCTCGATACAGACGGAGAACAGATGACCATCTCATAGAAAACGTGGAAAAATGATTCTCATACAATATTAGAAGTTATTATTCTCATAGAAGACCACAAGTCCTGTCTTGTAGAAGATAACATGAACAACAAGTTCATCTTATTCATAGAAGTTCGAAAAACTTCTCATAGAAGATAAAATGATTTTTTTTATCGAATAACAAAGTAAAATGTCTTCCTATATCGGATCAAAATCTCTACTGTTAGAAAATCAGAGGGTTTTCTTAAAAAAAATCAACGAGCCTACCCGTAGAAAATAAGAATATCTTCTTAGAGAAAACCAGAAGATTTTCCTTCATAGCAGTTCGGAATGTCTTCACATAGAAGACTATCATGTATTTTTCATAAAATACCACAATGACTTATCAGTATAATAAGAATCTCTTTTCCTAAAGGGAACCTTTGCATAAAAATCATGGACTACCAGAAAGGATTCCCATAAAATTTCAAAAGTTATTTTTCTCATAGAAAACCAGAAGTCTTTTGGCCCCAGACCAGAAATTATTATCATAGGAGTTTAGAACGTCGTCTCATAAAATACGAGAGTGTCCTCTCATGAAATACCAGAATTTTTTCATAGAGGACCAGAATGTCTCCTCATAAAAACCAGAACGAGTTTTTATGAATGACCACAAGTACATCTCATGAAAAACGTGGATTGTCTACTCTTTGCATAGAAAGCATGGACTACCAAAAATTCTTTTGCACATAAAATTTCAGAATATATTTTTAAGAATATTATAAGGAATTTTAATAACATGTTTGGAAATGTCTGAAGATCATCTCACAGAAAAACATGGACTGAAGGTATTTTCATAGATTGATTGATTCGAGTAGTCCCCTAAAAATGTTCGCAATTTCCAGATTACTTTCGAAGACTGCCATTTATTGGATCTTTAATCAGAGGTAAATTTGAAAATTGCCCTCTAAGTTAGCTATCAGTTGACTATACCTACTTTTCATGAAAAGCACCTCAAATTAAGCTCCCTTCATGGAAAAGAAGGGATGTCTTCTCTTTGCATATAAATCATGGACTATCAAAAAGTCTTCTCATAACATTTCAGAAGCTATTTTTTTATATTAGATGGATATGAGAGATGAGAATATCAGAAAATCTTTTCACCGAAGGTCTTTCCAAAGACTTTTTGATTTGTGGTTGCTTTTTTGTTTTTGTTTATATTTTTAGGTTTTTTTGAGACTAAATTTCAAATCTGTTGTACTAAGCTTTTTTCGAAGTATAGCCCCTCTTAAAAAGGTCCTCAACTTCCAGATTACTTCCAGAATAGATTGCCACTTTCTAGCATCCTAATGAGTGGTAAATTTTAAAATTGCCCCCTAAGTTGGCTACCAGTTGATTAGACCTACTTTCTATTTAAATCTCCTCAAATTAAATTTTTAAACGAACATTTTTTTAAATTGCAATGCTATGAATCGACCATCCTACTACAGAGTTTTGTACGACAGATGAATTTGTCAGAGCCACTTCCCACCCAACACGGCTTGTCAATTATGCAAAATATTATTTTGTTTTTTTTTTCAGTTTTACTTAAACGCACTTTTCTTTGAATTATATTAATGTCAGTTTTTAAAAGTGACATTAAATATTTAAAGCAAAGCATTACGATGACATATTTTGGTGTACTTTAATATGTCACTGTCAGTAATAAATATTAATTTTTCAAATGTAATATTTCACTTATTTCATTTTCCATTTTAAATTTCAACATTTTTTTGTTTTGTTCAGTTAGCTTTGCATCAAGATGGCAGCGGCTGCTACCCAGTTGGTTAGTGACATTTTGTTATATGGAAAAGAAAAAAAAAACTGAAATTGTATACGTGTTTTTTAGAAATATATATTTTATATCAGATTTTTTTCCAGGGGAGGTATAATGGGGTGGAACGGAAAAAAATTTTACAATATTAAAGATTTAGGAAATAAAAAATGTGTTTTATTTCTGCTTATACAGACTTGGACTTCTTCAGTCATATTTCAATATATTTATTGTATTTTCAAAGTGTATCATGGACATAGGCTTGAAATTTTTAAGGATAATTTTTCAAAGCATAGACCTAGATTTTTTACGTATATTTTTAAAAGGTTTGTAATGGACATGTGTGGTTATTTTATTTATTTATATTATTATCATTATTTTTTTTGATAATGGTTTTAGAAGTTTTATTATGATCATAGACTAAGATTTTTTAAGAATAATTTTTAAGGCTTGTCTTGCCTATAGTCCTGGATAATGGCCTGTATTTTTGTAAGAATTTTTATAGAAGGTTTATCATGGCTATAGGCCCGAGTTTTTTGTTTAATATGTTTAAAGTGTATCGTGATCATAGGCCTTCTAAGATAACCAGATGTGAAAAGTCGGATATCTCGAAGATCCATGATTCCGACGAAGAACGCTGGATATTCCCTCATCTTCTTATATACCTTATATTATATTTAATATTTTCCGCCATTACACCCTCTTACACATACACATATCAGTGCCCTGTAAATGTATGACAAATATGTCATAATAAATCATCAGCATTGTTGGTAATCATAATTCTAATAATTTTAGCGAAAGACGTCGGCACAAATAAAAAAAAATGAAATAAATAAAATGGCAACAAAAAGCCAAACGCTAATGTATGTTCATAATCTGCATATGCACAGAAACATTTACTAGCATACCGCCACACACACACCAACAAATGCTCACATACAAAATTATACTCTCATAAATTTCACAGAATTTCTGTCATTTTGATAATAGCAACAAAAAAGCAGCAGCAACAACAACAACAAAAATGTCGTTATTTGAAAAGCAGATAAAAAAACAATTGTAAATTGCCAACATTTAAATCACTTCCGTATCCGTTACAGTATGTGGGGAAAAAACCAACCATGGCAAACATGCTCACACACACATAGTTACTGGGTGGGTATTCTAACAACGACAGCAACAACAATGTTGAAACATTATGACAATAACATAAAATACATTAGCAAAAAAAGAAAAAAACAAAAAATGAAAAATATCAGCAAAACAATAAAGACAGGTGGTGGTTAGAGTGGAAAAATATAGAAAACTGGAAGCCAAGAATGAAAAGCTCTGCTGTTGTTTTGGGGCTCTTGATATAGCCAACCAACAAAACAAAGACACTTTTTCCCTATTTTCGTTTTTGTTTGTTCGTTTCATTTTATATATTTTTTTCTATTCATAGTTGTATTCCATATTAGCCAGATTACATCTAGAATGAATGAAGAAACAGCAAAAACATATATATGACGAACAAAAAACAAGAACAAACGCCATAACGGCAAATATCCTTTTACATTCACTAAACCAGACATATTTCAGGTATGTATGGCAAGCGACAGTCTAAAACATATATGTATATACAAATGCAATATATATCTAAAACTGGCATATCCTCTGTTAGGAGTTGTAGTTAACTACAATTGTATATGTGTGCGACTGTTTTTTTTTTTCTATAGATTTTTATACAACCATTTTTAGTTGATAACTAACCCATATCTGACATAACTGTTGGAGAAAGCCATGTTTTTTTTTTTTTTTTTTTTGTTCTGCTACAAAAACCCTGTTATCCAATTAGAATGGCAACAAGTTGGAAAAATCCCATTCCATATAAAAAAATATGGGTAAATTGGTCAATGCAAAATGAAAACATGAACAAAAGGGAATTTCAAAAAATTTTAAGTGAAAGGGTATTTTGAAACATGTTCAAAAATTTAATGTATAACAGGAACGCAGATTGGGCATTCAGGGGGCGTAAAACCATAAAAATTTAAATAGAAAAATTGTTATCAAACACCAAGAGATTAGAATCTTTTGTTATAAAGGAGTACAGACCGTCTTTTTTATGGAATAGTTGAAGAATTTCCTATAGATGGGTAGAAGGTCTTCTGGCAGCGATCAGCAGATATCGTCATTAATGAGCTTCTCTTATAGAAGACCAGAAAATTTTCTCATATAGGACCAGAATTTTTCTTATAGAAGAAAATAATGTATTATATAAGGAGACCTTCTGGTCATCTTAAAGAACACCAGAAGGTCTTCTCATAGAAGACCAGAAGGTCTTCTCATAGAAGACCAGGAGATCTTCTCATAGAAGGTCACGAGGTATTTTCGTAGAAGACCATAAGGTCTTCTCCTAGAAATCCAAGAAGTATACTCATAGAAGACCGGGAGGTCTTCCCATAGAAGACCAGAAGATTTTCACATATAAGACCAGGAGATTTTCTTATAGGGCCTTCTACTAGAAGTTAAAGAGGTATTTTGGTGGAACACCAGAAGGTCTTCTCCTAGTAGTCCAGGACGTCTTCTCATAAAAGACCAGGAGGTCTTCTCAAAGAATACCAGAAGCTTTTCTCAAAGAAGACCAGAAGCTCTTCTCAAAGAAACCCAGAAGGTCATAGAAGACCAGAAGGTCCTGTCATAGAAGACAAGAAGGTCGTCTCATAGAAGACAAGAAGGTCGTCTCATAGAAGACAAGAAGGTCTTCTCCTAGAAGACCAGAAGGTCTACTCATAGAAGACCAGAAGGTCTACTCATAGAAGACCAGAAGGTCTTCTCATAGAAGACCAAAAAGTCTTCTCATAGAAGACCAGAAGGTCTACTCATAGAAGACCAGAAGGTCTTCTCATAGAAGACCAGAAGGACTTCTCATAGGAAGACTTCTCATAGGAAGACCTTCCCATAGAAGACCAGAATTATTCAAACCTAAAAAAACTCCATAATACATTAATTTTTATATGACAGTTCGTAATAAAATTGTATACGAAAAACATATCAAAACAATGGAAAGCAAAGCTTTACCACACAAATAGGACAAACAAAAATTAACTGCAAACTTTATAAATTCAATTGCATTCACTTAAATTTATTACTATTAAAATCATATACACAATTCTTTTTCATTCATATACAGGAGGTCTTCTCAAAGAATACCAGAAGCTTTTCTCAAAGAAGACCAGAAGCTCTTCTCAAAGAAACCCAGAAGGTCATAGAAGACCAGAAGGTCCTGTCATAGAAGACAAGAAGGTCGTCTCATAGAAGACAAGAAGGTCGTCTCATAGAAGACAAGAAGGTCTTCTCATAGAAGACCAGAAGATGTCTTCTTATAGAAGACCAGAAGGTCTTCTTATATAAGTCCAGAATTTCATCTCATAGTAGGTCAGAATGTCCTCTTATAGAAGACCAATAGTTCTTCTCACAGCATGCCAGAAGGTATTCTCATAAAAGGCTCGAATGTATACTCATAGAAGACCACAATGTCTTCACATAGAAGCCAACAGTGTAATATCATAGTAGACCAGAAAATCTTCTTATAGAACACCAATAGGTCTTCTAATAGATGGCCAGATGATCTTATTCAGTTCTTCTGAATGTATTCTCATAGAAGATAAGAAATCCATCTCATAGAAGACTAGAAGTTCTTCATAGAAGACATAGAAGACTAGAAATTCTTCTCATAGAAGACCAGAAGTTCTTCCCTGAATGTCTTCTTGTAAAATAACGAAAGGTTTTCTCAAAGGACTAATAGGTCTTATCAAAATTTTTCATATCGAACACCAAAAGGTCTTCCTATAGAACTCCAAAAAGTCTGATCTGAAGATGATCTGACTGT